>NW_006920916.1:0-1312 GCF_000392275.1 Phaeoacremonium minimum UCRPA7
TGATTGATTGATTTGTGAGAATAATCGTTATGATTAAAGATTAAAGAGAAAATAAGGGAAATAATAATAATTATATATTACTTAGTTAGTAGTTAAAAATAGAAGGTAAGCTTACTATAACGTTAAAAATAGAAGGTAAGCTTACTATAGCGTTAAAAATAGAAGGTAAGCTTACTATAGTACTAAAAATAGTAATTATTTATAAAAAGTACTTAAATCTATTATAAAAATTCGAATATAAATAATATACTAATAAATAAATATAATATTGATAGTAATATAAAAATACTATTATTATTTAAAATTAGTGTTTAAAAAGGTTGAAAACTGGATTTTTAGTAGTAATTTTGAGAAAGTATTGTTTTAAAAGTTGTAATTAGCACTTTTAGAAAAACTAATTTCAAAATCACTACTAAAAATTGAATATAAGTAGTAGTTAAATAAAAAGTCAAATATATAGTAAATTACTTAGTTAATGATAGTATATTACTTTAAATAGTTAGTTAGCTAATTTATATAAGTTAGAATATAGAAAAAGAGTGATTTTTACTATATAAAATTAAATATTATAGTTAGATTAAAAAGTAGTAGTAATTTTAGTAGTATTCTAATAATACTATTAATATTTTAAATTAGTGTTTAAAAAGAGTGAAAATTGGATTTTTAGTAGTAAGTTTGAAATAGTATTGTTTTAAAAGTTGTAATTAGCACTTTTAGAAAAACTTATCTTAAAATTGTTACTAAAAATCGAATATAAGTAATATAAAGTTAAAAACTAGCTGATAATTTAAATTACTTACTAATTAAATAGATATTAAAGAGAGAAAAAGGATAAGCTTATAAATGATAAGGTTATTTAGTTTTAGAAGAGATTTAAGTGTTTTTATATATATAATTTGTAGTATTAGTATTAGTAAATACTAATTTAGTAATATTAATTTAGTATTTTTGTAGTATTACTACAGTAGTAAATACTAATACTAATACTACAATATTAATTTACCAACCCTGATTATATCTTATATATTATAAAACTATAGTTAAAATTCTTATAAATTTAAATTAAGAATATACTTAATTAATACTTTCTCTTTTAATTTTATTAATAGCTTTAAATTAAGGAAGATATTATATTAAAATAGTTTACTATTATATTAGCGATAAAGTATAGCTACTTGCTATATTAGGCTACTTGTTTATGAATATGTTATATTAAATAAGAAGGTAAATAAAGCAAAATAATAATATTTTTCTTATAATATATAACGAATTTGATAAAAGTATATCTTAAGCAGGGTTGGAAATTAGTATA
>NW_006920917.1:0-3716 GCF_000392275.1 Phaeoacremonium minimum UCRPA7
TATTATATTATAATTTAACTCTTTTTTAGACTTAGTTGTATAAATCTATATTGATTAGGTATGGAAGCGTAGGCATTTATTTAAGCTATACTATTGAAAAAATGTTAACAACTACTGTTAGATAATAGTAAGTTCGAATGAGGCTATCACTTATTATAAAGTAGCATTTTAGTTAGTTAGTTAGTTAGTTAGTTAGTTAGAATGGTCATATGAAAGGGATTAGGTAATAGATAATCGTACAAACTCTATAAATAAGGTAATATTTAGGTATTTATTAAATTATAAATGACTATAATATAAAAAGGTTTTCTACCAAAGAAACTATATAGAATATAATAGTAAAGCTAATCAGTTAGCTTAAAGAAAGAATTTGACAACTAAAAGTCAAAAGATAGACTAGAATAGAGAGTATTATAAGTATACTATCTAATGAAGGCCTAGTCTTTAAACCAAGAAAAAAGAAAGCCATTCTCTCTAATCTACTAAAATTCAAAGGTATATAAAATATCTTCTAAGTATGGTTTAGAGAAATGAAGAATAAATTAAAGGTAAATAAAATAGCTATTAAAAGTACTTAAGACTAGTTTGCTTATATCTATTTAAGGCTAGGAAAACTCCTATAGAATATGATAGTAGCTTTTGTTAAGAAAGAAGGTTTAGATAGAACTTATAATCTTGATTAATATCTAAAATACCTTTATAAATATTATAAAGATTTAAATATATAAGCTTAACGTGTTCGGACACCGAACGGACCACGACACTGAATGGACCACTCAACCCCATCTATCACCACTTTCAATTGAATCGTACAACTACTCCACAAAAAAAGATAGACTCTACTAATAAAGAAGCTAGATTACTCCTTGCCCTTTAGTCTCTTTAAAATAACCCTAAACAATCCGTATAAGCAATATCTAAGATCTATAATATCCTTAGAATAATATTACTTAAGCGATAGTAAGACAATCTTCTTTGATATAATAAAGTAGCTAATTGTCGAAAGCTAGATAATCTAGAAGAGTTAGTACTTGTATGAGAGATACTTAACCTAGATTCGCGAGGATTTACTCCCCAGATTTGTGGTGTAGAAAATATGGCCGATCGACTGCTTTCTGAATACAATATATTATACGTCAGGATATGATAGGTTTAACGCTTCATCAAGCAATATCTAGAGATTTATATACGTCTTTTGCGTCTATACGATTATCAGAGGGTAAAATACGAAGATCTAGATATAATTAATGGCTAGTTTTGGCTTATATAGAATATGGTAGCTAAATATAGTATTAAGAAGAATGATATCTAGAATTTTGACAAGACTAGGTTTTTGATAGGCTAGATCTTAGCCACTATAGTCGTGACTAGTTCCAATGGTTGTATAAAGGCAAAGAAGATCTAGCCTAGCAATTGGGAATAGATTATAATGATCTAAGGTGTCAGTTCTGATGGCTAGGCCATACCACTATATATTATAGTTAAAGGTAAATTCCACCTTACATTCTAATACTCTGATAGTCAATTATTATCTAACTAGGCTATTATAGTTAGTAAAAATAGATAGATATCAAATAAGATTAGTCTAGATTAGATCAAGCATTTTGAAAAGTATATTATAAGTTATACAAAGAGTGTTTATCGGTTGTTGGTCCTAGATGGCTACAAAAGCCACCACTCTATACTTTTTGAGGATTTCTATAAAGAGCATAATATCATTACTCTTTATATACCTCCTCATTCATCATACTTACTTTAGCCTTTTAATGTTGGGTGTTTTAGGCTATTAAAGTGGTATTATAGTCAAGAAATTGAGAATTTTGTATGAAGGCATATCATACACATTATAAAGGATAAGTTCTTTCTTACATTTGAGAATATATTTGATACTTATTTTATAAAAGCAAATATATAAGGAGGATTCTAAGGAGTAGGCTTTATACTATATAACCTAAAAACAATTCTTTCTTAGCTTTCTATTTAGTTTCGTATGCCAACATTGATTAAGCCTCTATTAGAGGATACTAACCTTTAGACCTTTAAGATACTATAAACTATCTTAGAAGCTGATTCATAATTAACTCTTATCAAAAGTAAGATCGTATGATATTAGAATAGCTCTCTGACTATAATGTTAGATACTATAGATTAATTGACGCAAAATATAGCAATGGTAATATACAAGATAGTGTTAATAAAAGATCGAATCAAAGAATTTGAAGAGGTAAATCGTATGTTAAGTAAGCGTCGACAACAGAAGAAAACATATCTTAAGGAAGAAGGATCACTTACTCTAGATACTATAAAGTCTTTAATTAACTAGAAAGACCTAGATACATAGCTAAAAGTAGAAACTTATATAAAAGATAGTCATAAGTCTGATGACTAACCTACTTAGCGGCGATATAGCACCTACGGCAAGTCTAGATATAATATATGCACATGTTAGGAAGATAAAGAAATGTCTAATATATATAGTTTCGATTGATTCTAATTGATTTTTTATGTTGTAGTCGTACGATTCAATTGAAAGTGGTGATGGATGGGGTTAAATGGTCCGTTCGGTGTTGTGGTCCGTTCGGTGTCCGAACACGTTAAGTAATCAATCGATTAAGAGATTTAAAATAGTAAGAAAACAAGAGCTTTGCTATATTTCTACCAAAATTTGAGAAAGAATTAGCTGACAATAGAGGAGGAAATTGGTATGATACTGTTTAAGTTAACTATTTGGAAGAGATACTAAATAAACGATTGAAGGTAGCTTTAGTCTATCTTCCAAACTTGCCTACTTTATATAGCGATTTCGTTTGAATCCTATAGTAGATAGAATCTAAAATAGATAGACTAAATATATTTATAAGAAGATATAAGACTATGAGAGATTCTATATAGTAAGGCTTACAAAAGACTACTATCATAGTAATAATTGAGAATTCTCCCGACTAAATAGATTAAGAATTATCTAATCATCCTTAAGTTATAGTTTAGATAGTAAAACCTTCTTTAAGAAAGATTGTTTGAGTAAGATAAGTCTTCTTTAAGGAGATTAGCAAAAGGTTTTAAAAGAACTATTGTTTTCGATATAAAAACTCTATCTATAAAAAGGTTGTTTGTCCTTACCTTCCTGCTTATAATCTAGCTATCAAAGTTAATCAATATATAGTTTAGTATAGTTTAAAGTTAGAAGAAGACAATCTTGACTCTAATTAGCAAATAGAAGACTTAAAAAAAAAGTAGCTTTCACTTAAAGTTGTAAGAGAGTATGTTAAAGGAAAGCTAAGGAAAAGTAGGAGGTTATAAAGTATAAGATAAATAGTAATTTATTCTAAATTAATCTAGGATTAAATAGACTTTATTTTATTAAAGCTCTTATTGATTTTGAATGTTTAAGCTATACTATTATATTTGATCAAGCGTCTTAACGACTCGACTTACTATATATTATAATCATACCTTAAGACTTATATACTGTTAATTTAATATTAAGAAAAAGTATTAAAAAAGTGTTATATACTAATATCAACATTAAAGGATATAAACAAAAGATTATATTCTTTTATATAATACTTAATTAAGAAGAAGACATTATCCTAGGCTTATTATAAATAAAGAAAATAAATATAACAATTTCTTATAAAAAAAAAAAAATAATTAAAAAAATAAATACTAAAGTATTAAACTAAAATTATATTAAGGCTAAAGAGTATCTAATAAAA
>NW_006920917.1:3749-4502 GCF_000392275.1 Phaeoacremonium minimum UCRPA7
AAAAAGAAAAACTAAAAAGAAGAAGGTTAGAATATTCTCTACTAGTATAGCTGACATTGAAAAAGTATTGTTAGTAAAGAAAAAGGAAGATCTTAAAACAAAACTACCATCCTAATATAAAGAATATATAAAGGTATTCGATAAAGATAAAGCTAATCAGCTACCATCTTATCGTTTTAGAATCGACTATTTGATATTACTTTAATAAGATGATAAAGGATAAGAAAAGGTTATCTTATAAAGGCTATTATATAGTATGTCTTATAAAGAATTACTAGTCTTTAGGAAAATGCTAACTAAACTACTTGACAAATAGTTTATTTATGCTAGCAATTCGTCTATATTAGTATCTATGCTTTTTATATATAAGCTAGATGATAGACTATAATTCTATATAGACTATAAAAGTTTGAATACTATTATAAGGAAGGATCGATATCCTCTACTACTGATTATAGAAATGCTAAAGTTATTATCAAAAGCTAAATAACTAACAAAGTTTGACATAATTATAACCTTTTATAAGATTAAAGTCAAAGATAAAAATAAATAAAAGACTATATTTAGGATATATTATAGTCTTTATAAATAGCTTATTATACTATTTAAGTTGATAGATATATTTACTATATTTTAACAATATATTAATCATACTCTTTGAGAGTATTTAGACAAATTCTATTCTATTTATATCGATAATATATTGATTTATTTAGATAGTGACTTAGATAATTATTAGAGAAAAGTCAAGCT
>NW_006920918.1:0-250 GCF_000392275.1 Phaeoacremonium minimum UCRPA7
AGAATAAAGATATTATATCTAATATTTTATTATAAAGAGAATAAGATACTTTTATAAACGATAAAAATGATCGATTGAAAGGAAGAGAAGTTTAGATCCTTATAATAAGAAAAGACGATTAGATATAACTTATTCCGTCAGTAAAAATTGCTATCAATCATATAAAATCTAAAGTAAAGTAGATAAAAAAAAGACCTAAAAACCTCTTTTCTAAAAACTCTTTAAAAAATTTATAAGATATATTAATATA
>NW_006920918.1:267-1783 GCF_000392275.1 Phaeoacremonium minimum UCRPA7
AAAGTTATTAAAAAAGATCGCTACTTTCTACTAAAATAGAAGATAACTATCTTTATATTTAAGTATAAAATTGATAACTATCATCGATTATAATAGAAAGATAGAATTTAATTATCTGAAAATAAACCTTTATAAATAATACTAATCTAAAAGATTTATAATTTTATATTAACTAATCATTCTAAATATAATCAGTTATAAAATATATTAAGAAGATAATTCTTTTAGCTAAAAATATTTTAAGATATATGATAGTTTATTTAGAATTATAATATCTATAGTCAAAAGGCTTTTTAAAGAGAAAAACAAAAAAAGTTATTAAAACCTTTACCTATCCTTAAGAAAATTTGGATAGAAATATTTATAGATTTTATTATTAACTTACCACTCTTTAAGCTAAAGTAAGCGACAAATATATTAGTGATTATAGATTGATTATCTAAAAGCATTATCTTTAAGTTAATGAAAGAAATCATAATAAAAGTAATAGTTAAAATGCTACTCTCTAAGTTGATTAGACATTATAGATTATCAATAGTTATTATATCTAATAAGAAAGTATAATTTGTTAGCTTTATATAGAAACAAATTTATAACCTTTTGAGAATAAAACAATGACTATCTATAGCCTATCATCTAAAGACAGACGAAGCTATAGAAAAGGTTAACTAAAAATTAAAGGTCTATTTATATGTTTATATAAGTTATAAATAAGACAATTAGAAAAGAAACCTATTTATAACTATAATAACAATAAACAATAAGATAATAACCTTTATAAAACTTACTTTATTCTTTTTTATATATAGCTATAATATCAACTTAATTATAGTTAATAAGATACTATAAAAAGATGATAAATCGTCTATAGCAAAAGGAGAGGCTTTTGTCAAATATATTTAAGAGGCAATAGAAACAGTATAAGTAGTAATGACTATAGTATAAGAATAATAAGAATCATAAATAAATAAGGATCGATAGCCGGCTAATCACTTTTAAATAAGTGACAAAGTATGGCTATAACTATAAAATATTAAGATAGACTAAATATTAAAGAAATTAGATTGGCTTAACACTAAATATAAAATTATCGAAGCTATTAGAATATATTCTTATAGACTAAATATACTATCAAGAATATACAATATATTTTATATATTACTACTTAAAAAGATAACAATAGACCTATTACCATCATAAACTAAAGACGATTATCAGCCTTCAATGATAATCAGTTAGAAGAAAGAAAAAGAATAAAAGATTGAATATATTTTAAAAGAAAAGAAGATAAAATAAAGATAAAAACTCTTAGTTAAATAGGTAGGGTACTCTAAGCCTACTTAGAAACCTAAACAAAACCTTCAAGATATTAAGGCTTTGATATAATTCAATATAAAAGAAAGAAGGAAGATATTATCATAGGTTATAAACCCTATATAATAACTTTAGTATCTTTCAACCTTATATATATATAATAATCATCCAAATCACTACCATTATCTATATAAGACTATAG
>NW_006920919.1:0-13544 GCF_000392275.1 Phaeoacremonium minimum UCRPA7
CGAGATAGTCGAGATAGTCGAGGCCGCTGAGGAGGTCGAAGTACTCGAAGCCAAGGACGATTCCCTTAAAGTCTGCGACAAGTTCGCATCCATATTGTGATAATTTGAGCTGGGAGCATGGGTGAGAGAGAATTGTGATTACAAGAAGAAGAGACTAAAAAGATTGTGAGCCCTGGGATACTATTTATATTTGTCATTTCACTGACGGGGGAAGTACAGTACTATATCCTTATATCTAAACACCTCCATAAGCCTATCTATAAGGTAAGCTACAGGACGTGCTCCTTTTGACCGAGACACGGCAGATAGGCAGGAAGCGCTCGTGCTAACCATGCTGATATTGAAGAGAATATAGGCCCTTATACATATTGGACTCTCCATATCTTCATCTATTCATCAACTTCATGCAGCTCCAGTATACCACACAGATACATATTCCCCTTAGTTTCGCCTCAGCGACTACTGGCAAGGCAGACTGAGCTCGGGGAGACGCATCTCGCAACGTGTACCATGGAGCCAGCACGTCAGCAGATAGGTTGATGTCTCCAATCAGCCCTTCAGGGGATCAGGGCTTTCTCTTGCTTTCCAGCAAGGCTTCTGGGCATTTTTGATCAAGACTGGATTAAATACCACTGTCAACGTGACGCGTATCATGATATCTAAGGTAGCTAGATTTTTAATAAATAAAGGGATTTGTATCTATAATGATTAATCTCGAAATAGAAATGAAAATGCAAATGGAGTGCAATAGAGTACGGTTCTGTCTTCAGCGGCCGTCGGGATATCTAATCAAAGTAAGCCTTCCAAGTTAGATCTGATCTGGGGATGTCGATCTTCAATTTTGACATCTAACAGTATCTCATCAGGATCCCAACTTGATAACTGAGCAGGTACTAGGCCAGACTGGATCGCGAAGTAGAGTTGCTCTGGTATCAGAGGCTGTCTCGCAAACAACACCCACTGGATACATAGAATGAGGTTACTTCTATCTTCGCCATCTCGCAAAAGAATACGGCGGAACAGACTGTATAGATCAGCAGGTATATCGACAAGTCTTTACCGAAGCGTCTGGATTTTACCCCTTTGGGACTCTTTATTAAGAATCCCTACCACAAGAAAAACCCAGAGGAATACTCTAGATATCTTTACTTAAAGCACTTCCTTGATCTTCATCATAGTAATGCTTTTATCGACATTTAGCTTCTTCTGAGTATATAAGGTAATATCCTTATCGTGCCCGTCCTAGTCTTCTAGAGTCAGAGGGATATACTACTTTATTTACTGTCTTTATATCTATAAACTACTAACTATATATAAGTATATATTTATATAATTTATTCTTAAAGCGATTATACTTACCAGTAGCAAATTAGCGGCTTTATCTTAGTTGAAATAGAGTCAATTAAGAAAGTATAATAGTCTAGTATTTGATAGTGAAGTATAGCTGAATTTTGGCCGGAAGGTAGAATGAGATCCGGTTGGCCGAAAAGTTGAAAAGAGCCAGTCGCCCCTATCGGCCTCCGTAGTCGCTTAGCGCCATCTCCTGTTTACGAACCAGTTGACACGGGGTCCTTGCGATGCCCTGGTCTGAAACAGGGACCACTGACTCCCTGGTATCGTCACCTGTATCAGTATCGCTGTTCTGTTCTATGCGGTCTCTCATTCTGAGGTCGCTGCGTGACCTACATACGCAGGGTCTCATTGGCCACAAAGATGTGATGTGTAGGCAAGCATTTTCTGCGAGGTCGCCTTACGGTTGCCTTACGGATTGTCTCACGACAACCGCATCTGCATCGCCCCAAGCAAGTTACTTGGCTGCGGTACTGTATTTAATATAGTTGATACCGGAGATCGTGGGTTGACTGGTATCCGACATCGCGACGGCTGTACGTACAGCGTGCAAGGTCGCACTGGCTTGGTGCCGCTTCATCGTTGACCATTATTGAGCGCGTCCCGCGCAGTTCCAGCGCCACACGCTCCAATACTTGCTTTGGAATCGCGCCAGATCTAGCCTCCCCAGCCGGGAATTCAGGTTTCATCACGATGGAGCCTGATAACTCGCGACACCGGTTGTGCGTCTTCTGTCAAGGCATCAACTTGGAGGATATGAAGAGTAATGACGGATACGTCCACCAGCCGACCTGCGATGCCTTGATTAGCAGTGCAGATGCATGCGATCTCTGCCAGTTAATCGCTGGCCTCTTCAAACGATGCATCTACGAGCATCGCTTGGCGACAAGTTCGATCAGAAACATGTCTGATGCTTGGCACCTCGGGCCCGTAAGGCTCTTTGCAGCCAGCCATGAGCTTGACTTGAAACTGCACATCTTCCAGCGACGAGAACGGAGCCGCGTCAAAGATAAGCTGTTGTCGCAGAGAGTCGCGGTGACGTTAGGCATGGTCGGCACTGAGCTCGGCTACGGGCCGGAATATCCAACTTTGCTCATGTTCGCCGAACCAGGTATAGCGACTCCACGCGCCAGTAAAAGTCACGGCCGTCGCTGACGAACAATAGGCTCGGTTGCAGAGTCAATGGGCGTTGTTGGACTCCCAACCTCGGTGCGGGGAATCCAGGATGAACCGATCTGCGATTTCAACATATCGAGAATCCTCAGCTGGGCCAGGAACTGCGAACAGCATCACAGCGCCTGCAACGAGAACTTTCTCGGGTCCAATAGTGGAGACACAATGGCTCCAAGGCGGCTGATAGACGTCGGCTTGCCTGGGCAGCCCATTGTTAGGCTCATAGAGACGAATAGCCAGCCGCTGAAGTACGCGGCTCTCAGCTACTGTTGGGGAACAATACAAACCGGCTATATCACTACTAATAAGACCGTCAGCCACATGAAGCAGGGCGTGCCGTTGGCACTACTCTCTCAGACAATCCAGGATGCCGTCACGGTAGTCCGGAAGCTCGGAATCAAGTATCTTTGGGTAGATGCGCTATGCATCATTCAAGGTCAGAATCAGACTGCGGACTGGATGGAAGAGTTAAACAGGATGGGCTATATATATAACAACGCATATCTAACCATCGCTGCAACCTCAGCTAGTAGGGCTTCCCAAGGATTTCTTGCTCACCGAAACCGCTCCGGGATCCCAATCGACTTCAAGGTCAGTAAGAACGGTCGACGTGAGGGAAGGGTCTTCTTCAGAGGATGTACGGAGATTGCCAGCTCCTTCCGGGAAGACGTAGAGGGCAGTCCACTACGTCAGAGAGCGTGGGTTAAGCAAGAACGGATTCTCTCTCGCCGCATGGTAGATTTTTCTTCCAACCAAATATACTGGACCTGTCGAATGAGCAGACACTCGGAAGATAGTCAGGAGGACACCGATGGTGGGATGGAGGCTGCCGCTTTCATACACTGTCTCAGAAGCTTTGGTATATCTTTAGGGCTGACCGGAAAGCAGAAAGACTTGTTCCAAGGACTGTTCTTTAGGGCATGGGCCGACTTGATACAAGAGTACTCTGCGCTGCAGCTGACACATGAGAGCGATAGACTGCCCGCTCTTGCAGGGATTGCCGACATTGCAAGCTGGATAGTTCCTGGCCAGTATCTCTCGGGGATATGGGAAGCCAATCTCTCTGCGGGCCTTCTCTGGCAGCCCACAAAACACCCAGCGAATCTCTCGGACATTGCCTGCGTCCCTTCTTGGTCATGGGTATCAGTGGTTGGCCCAATTAATGCCGGCGGACACGATCCAGGATCATCGCGGGTGGAGCTACATGGCACGGACATTCATAAAACTGGGAGGACAGCTTTGCGTCTGCTGGGCAGGGTCCATCGATGCACCGTGGACCTCGATAAGCAGTCGCCTTCGCCGCCATGCCGGAGTGATCGGAAGCTGAAGGATCCACGAGTCGAGTTTCCTACCTACGCTTTCAGGCTCGAAGCGGCAGTTGGCCCTCGCCCTGCCGGCGCGAAATTTGAGAATAGTTGCCAATTTGATGGCACAAGAGGCGGCGAGTCGGTGTTTTACGCGCTGGGTGTCCAATGTGATACCCTTGGTGGCGCAGACTGGCATTGCGGCCTGCTGCTCAGAATGCTGAATATGGGAGGCGTTAAGTATTATGAGCGAGTCGGGAGAATGCGGTCATCGGACCCGTTTTGGTATGCTGTCCGGGATTCTGGCTTGTCTTTGATTTGATACGAGTTCCAAGGCGATGTGTCTTGCTGACACCACGATGGCTGCTTTACCGCAACTTTCAAACGTCTCCCTAACAATATGTTTTGGCCATGTGATGTGAATAGTTCCAACGCTTAACCTACCAAATCCTAGCTTCGTTCCTCCAGGCGCCTTGGATGGAATTATGGCAGTCGTTTGAATCTCGAGGCTCAGAAAGTATTTGCTTCGCCATTGCTTCGACTTTGTCTTGGGTGATGGAACCATTCCCTATACTCTTTGAAGACAGGCAAAAACTATAGATGGAAACCAGTGCTTGCTTGAGCGAGAAAGATTGTATGATATCATGTGCGCATTATATTACACGATGCATCATTGATGAATGAGTGAACTTATTTCTACGCTTCTATCTCAGGTGGCCTGTCTTTGATCACACGTAAAATCCGTACATGTGTAGGTAGACGGACAAGGAGAGTGCTGTCTTGACTTCGATACCCAACCCGATACCGAGCCTCGTGTTATCGAGCGAGCGAGCGAGCGAGCGGCCAACACCATCATCCGCTTCAAACATTCTTAGACAGCGCTGGCCCCTGCCTTCTTGGCGGCCTCGAGAAGCCTCCCGCTCCAAGCCAGCGACAGCAGCGGCTCGACCCTGGCGCCCCGCGCCGCCACCCTGGCCTCCATTCCACCGCCCTCGCCCTCGCTCTCCCGGCTGCCGTCCCTCTCCTCCTCCTCCTCCTCCTCCTCATCCTTCAGCTTCCCCCAGTCCTGCACACTGCCCAGCAGAGGCGCCATGTCGAAGTAGGCCGGCGCGGTGGCGAAGGCGACGCCGCTGCGGTGGCGCTGCGCCTCCCGGGGCACGAGCCCGTCGGCGTCGCGGGTGAAGGCGTCGTGGATGATCCAGACGGGCTTGTGCGGGCTGACGATGTCCATGACCACGACGTAGGACGACTTCGCAGGTGCGCGGTGGGACGACGCGTCTGAGGGGTTAGCGACACAGAGGCGGCCGACCTGGAGGACGAAGCGCGGCCAGTTGAGCAGTGGTGGGCCGCTGGTGCTGGTGCTGGTGCTGGTGCTGGAGCGCCGGGGGGGCGAGGAGGATGTGAGCTTGGAGGCGGGAGATGTATCTGTACCGGCGTGATCGTCCTGGTGCTGGTGCTGGTGCTCGACGACGGGCCTGTGTGGGAAGGGGTCTGTGACGACGGTGTTTTCCGGGTAGAGGACCTGGTCGATGCGGTCGAGACAGTAGTCGCTGCGCGAGACGGCGAGCGGGGCGGCGTACCCAGAGGGCAGGTCGCCCTCCCCCCAGTCGTCGGCGGCGCGGTGCTGCCGGCCCACCAGGACGCCGTACTCGAGGCCCCTGGGTCCGCGCTGGCGGAAGAGCGGCAGGACGAATCCCTCGCTGTCTGGGCCGTGGAGGTTGAGCAGCTCGCGCGACAGGCCGGTCAGGCGATCGTTGAGGACACACAGGCCCTGCAGGCGGTGGATGAAGACCTCGGGCGTGGGCAGGCCGAGGTCGCCGAGGGGCTGGAGGGTGATGGAGAAGGAGGTGGACACGAGGTCGGCGTCGTCGGCAGTGATGAACCAGTCGCCCCTGCTAGTGGTATAGACGGTACAGCGGGCGCGTCCCTGCTTCTCGAGGAGACTGCCGATGCTCTGTCGAGAGACGTTGCTGCCGGCACTGGATGAGGAGGGGATGTCGCCCGTGCTGGGGCCGGCTGAGCTGCTGGTCTGCTTCTGCGCTGCGATTGAGGTATTCATGTTGGGTGGGTTTGGTGTTTGGTGAACGAGCTTCAATAAAAATCGCGGGTGTGTGTCTCTTGTTGACGAAGAGGATGGATGGAATGAGGTGAATGATGTCGGTAAGAAAAACAGAGCTGAGTAGGAAGAGGTTTCTGTCGTCCTACAACACGGGGCAGAATGGGTCTGATACTAATGACTAATGATGGGATAGAATCAAACGGCGGAAAGGGTGAGGAAGGGAAGAAAGGGCAGGGGGGGAAAGACGATAAGTTATTCCAGGTTGGATGTAGATGTCGCGTTCCATTTCCAAGGTTTTCCAGATTTACCGACCGAATTCTCCAAAGACCAGGCAAGGCAAGGTGATACAGGAAAATAATTACATTACATTACTCCATTTCCATCCTTTCATCCACCAAACCAAACCGGCCCAGATCATAATCATAATCTCCGAACAGACCACCTGTAGGCACCAACCAGACAAAACCTCCACCTCCATTCATCATTATGGAGTTCGCGGGAACTTGCCTTCCTATCATCGTCCATTGGATTCAACAACCTACTGTTTCAGATAATATAAGATACTATTGTAAAGAGACTCAGACACACAAACCCAAACGGATGGATGCTTACCGCTATTTCCTTTCTACATTCTTCTCTAAAACAAACCATGTTTTTGTTTCGCCGCCTCACCTTTCACCCCCGACCAAATCAAACAGAATCATGGATGATGACGACAGACTAAGGCAGGGCGAGAAGAGGGAGACATCGGGAGCATCGTCCGAATCACACCGCTGGCTATAGATCCCCGCGCAACGCGACTACCTGACGGCGACGGCAACGGCAACGGCACCGGCACCGGCAGCATTTGTGTCACGGTCAGTCGGTAAGGAATGAATGGCTGTGCGTCCTGATCTAGGCTCTCATCTCCTTCGATCCAAGAGGGCTCCCGATCGCTGTTTGATCTGCCAACTGATAGAACTCCGTGTCTTATGTTATCTTGCTTACGCCAAACAGAAACAAACGACGCTTTTCCGCGTACCGTGCATGGCATAGGACAGGAAAGCAAAGTAATACGAACTTGGCTATTGGCAAGGCATTGAATGAATTCGAGGCCAGATGCTGCTAACCTTCATGGCTCATCGCCGCGCGGTTGCGTTCTGCGCCTCTCCAATCTCCTTGCTCGTATCAAAGTTACCCATCATCTTACAATGATTCATATACAAGAACAGGTAGACATTTGCCCACAAAGCCAAACACTGCAACTATAATATATAGAGGAAGATCATGGGTACTGTATTATCAAGGTAATCTAGCCAAATATTTATAGAAGCTAGGAGCAATCTACAGAACCAGGGTTGTGAATTTGCGGGTTAGCCTCTCCTCGTCATCATTATGCCACTCCCTTTGGGCACCAAATTTAGCTTGCAGCGAACGACTAGTCTAGACCATCGGCAACTAGGTTTTTTGTGGACCGCTGAAATCTGTGGACCAGCGGGGACTTAACCGCTATTGTGGCAAGGGAGGTCGCCTTCGTGACGTCCTGACCCCTGACCCCTGACCCCTGACCCCTGACGTCTTGATGCTCTATCTCGCTCGCAAAAACATCAAGTCGAAGCGACCAAGCGAGAAACTCGACTACAAGCAACTTGGGCCATTCAAGATCAGGCGAAAGATCTCGGACACCAACTACGAACTGTCACTACCACGGTCAATGCAGATCCACCCGATTTTCCACATCTCACTTTTGGAACCGGAACCAGCCTCACCACGGGCAAAGCTCGACGAGACCACAGAGCAGAGCTCGAGGACGAAGATGAAGATGAAGAAGAGCAAGAGGTCGAGAAGATCCTCGATCATCGCGGAGAAGGACCGCAGACAGAGTGAGTACCTTGTGAAGTGGAAGGACCAGGGCGACGACGACGAGAACACATGGGAGCCACGGGAGCCGCTTGACCATTTGACCATTTGACCATTTGACTTTCTGCCAACATGCTGGCACAGTATCACCAACCACATAAACGACGCTAGCCCCGCGATCTCATTGGACGGTTACACGGTTACGTGAGCAACCCCTCACGAACGAAATCACGTGGCAACCGCCCTCACTGTTGCCTACAATTCTCGTCCACGCCCAATCAACCACATCGCTCGAACGAAATCCCAAACATAAGCGGCCTACTCTGTCGACCAGCTTGTCGACCAGCTCATCAGGAGAGGAAGCCTCCCTTTCTTTCGTTCTTCATCATGGACGAGACGCAAACTCGCCCGGAGCTCTCGCAAGAAGAGCAAGCAAATCCGCCGTCACGAAAACGACAGCTAGACAGCGACGACGACGACGACGCCGAACCACAGGCAAAGCGAGCGCGAACGACGCGCCCGACTTCGGAGCCAGCACGATTGACACAACAGAACCTCGCACGTTTCAACAAGAAGATGGGCAGCAAGAAGACTTCAGACCCTTCGGACGACTACGACTCGGGATCGACGAAGACCGTCTCGACTATGGCCTCTGGCTTTGCTATCCAGGCGTATAAGAACGGCGTCCTCGATCCCTCCAGCTCCAAGCCTCCCAAGGACTTGGAGGAGATCTACCAACGAAGCGCCCTACCCCGCGGGACGCCCTCGCCTACCGAGTCAGAATACGGCGACTATGTCGACCGGGTCAACAGGGCCGCTAACGAAGCAACCGTGGTCATCGAGACCGTAGAACTGTTGAAGAAACATAACGACAAGAGATATAACCGAGCGTTCAACCAGGCATTTACGGCCTTTCCGAAGGATGTAGGCTTCAACCATGGCCTGTCCGCTCCCCAGCCGGATTTCGTCGAAGGACCAGAAATGAGGGACTTCCTCCCGTTTCCAGTCGACGAACGCATCCTAGGGGCTGTCCTCTACAAGGATAACCCTCACGCGGTGACATTGCCACACATAGCCGGAGAATGGAAGGGCCCCGACGGGAGTATGGCAGAAGCAACGCTACAGAGCTCTTATGACGGAGCAGCACTCGTCTACGCTCGAAACCAGGCCCTCGCCTTCCAGGGAAAGTCTGACCCCCCTAGACACGTAAGCATCACAACCTTCACCACAAACGGTACCCAGCTCAACTTTTACGCACACTACGCAGCTCCCGCTGGAGACGGCACGCTTGAATATCACCAGTTTCCTGTCAGGTCGACGAGTTTGGTGAACTCCTACGGGGAATACAAGGAGGGCCGGAAGCACCTCAGGAACGAACAGGACCACGCAAGGAGACAGTCACAAGCGCTGAGAGACGAGTTGAAGGAGTATTACAAGAAGCAACGCGGCAGCAGTCTCCATCCTGTCGCTAAAGAAGTGCCACCCTTGCCTATATCAGGCATCGGACTGGACGCTTACAAGGACGAAGACGACTACAAAGTCGTCGAACCACAGCCTGTCTACCAGCCGACGCCGCCTACGTTATCCAAGCACAGGAGTGGCAAGACGCACTCTCACCACTCACACCATTCACACCACTTGCATTCGACGCCGCACTCGTTGAAGGCTCCCTCATCTACACACAGTTCCACCCACAGCAGCGGTAGCAAGCGAAAAGCTTCGTCCTCACAGTCGTCCCACGGATCCTCTGCCCTTGTCAGCAAACACAGGAGCTACTGGAAGAAGGATCACGAGACTGGTCAATACTACCATATGCATTCGGATGGTACTGTCTCTTGGCTTGACGACGACGAAGACAAGCGTGACTAGTACAGTCTCTAGGACATTGACTATAAAGGAGGGGAAACCTGTTACAACCTGCCAAGCCATGTCAGCGTTGTAAGCACGTGAGCACAGTTGGTCACACACCGCGGCGAACCACGAGGCCAGAAGCGACCCCAAGACAGTTGACCGCGGGGCAATGGCGCCGAGACAAAATGGCATAAGACCTGCGGGCAGGCGAACACTGGACGACCAGGTGGGGATAGCACCGAGGATGGCACCTGTGATGCGGTGTCTTAACCTAACTTTCTGCCAACATAAACCCTGCACCAACAGACCCTTACCCTAACGCACCAGAGTAAGAGTCTGGGCGTAACAATAGGTTTCCAGCAACAACACCACCAACCTATGAGGAACAGACTTCCAGTTATAGGATGGCTGCATTGCTGGAGAGCCACGCACTACATAATATAAATGGTTGGGGCTTTCTAATTTGCATGGACTTGAAGGGAAGTGATTGGCACTGCCTGCATTATATCCACCGCTTCCAAACAGCAACTTGCGAAATCGGCTACAGCACTCATTTTGGGCTCAAAATTTTGGCATAGACATTGTAGGCGGGTTTTAGGGCTTGCATCGTGTGTTTTGTTACCATATGTACCCTACCGAGATACAACACTCAAAAGCCTAGAGATACTTGTCCCACTAAGTAAGCGACATCCTGCCAACATCTAAATATATATACTGTAAAATAATCAGTAGTAGGTAAGCTGTATATTAAAGTTGATAATTGAGTTTTTTTAATACTGTAAGAAAGAAGCAGAATATAGTACTATAACTAAACGAACGGTATAAGCACTAAAAACTGCTGAAATGTCGGCTTTGGAATTTTTAGGTGGAGACTAAAGTAGGTACTATACAGTAGCCAATTTCGTAAATTTCTTTACCTAAAAGTGTAGTTTATATATATTATAAGTAATAGAAATTAGCTATTAAAATGTGTTATCTTATATATTCAGCTACTATTTTATATTTATAACGTACTTACATAGCGAGTGGCGTATCATAGCAAGCGGCATACTTGAAAAACACATAGTTAAGGCTGATTTTAATACCCTTGTTAAAACCACTAATTATTACCAAAAATAGCTATAACTTAAAATATAGCTTATTAACTATATAAAATCATATATATATGAGATTTAGCATATTTAAACTCGTCAATCACTCACAATAAAAAAGTAAAGAACCTTTTCACCCTCACTCTCTATATCTCAACATTTACTAAGCCTAATAAGGTAAAACTTAAATATATATAACTTTATATAGTTAATAAGCTATATATTAAGTTGCATCCATTTTTAGTAAGGTTTGGTGGTTTTAACAGAGGTATTAAAATCGGCCTTAACTATATGTTTTTCAAGTGTGTCGCTCGCTATGATATGCCGCTCGCTATATAAGTACGTTATTAATTTATAAAGTTATTTATATAATTTAGCTAAACTATAATAATTTATTAGCTAAAGACTTAACTTATATAATCTAACTTTTTATAAAAATAACTAATTTATAATTGTTTTATAAGTTATTTTATTAAACTAAAGATATTTAACTATAAACTAATATATTTATATAATAGCTTATATAAAGCTAACCTATCTAAGCTAATAATTATAATCTTTTATCTTTTTAGTTTTTACTAATCTTTGCTAATAGTAAGCTTTAATATATATTATCAACTAAGACTATCATTTTTATATACTAAACTATTTATATATTAAATTTTTATAAACTAAACTAATAGCTTAAGCTATTATAAGGTAAGTAAAGCTTTATATAAAAAATATACTACTAATTTGGATATTAACTTTTAAAGCTATACTAACTATCTAATTATTAAATAAAAGTTGATATTTTATTTTTATACTATTTAAATTCAATTAAAACTTAGATAGTTTTATAACTTAAAGGAACTAGTTATATAACTTAAGTAGCTTTTAGCTAATAAGAAATATATTTATAAGAAAAAACATTTGCTAGTATAGGTAAACCTTAATTAAGAGAAAGGATTTAATATATAAATATAGTAACTTTTCTACTAATTATTTATTCTACTATCTAAAAGCTTTATCTTAATTTTAAAACCAACCTTCTTAAGAAACGTTAGATAATTAAGACTATATTTTATTATAATTATATAAAGCTATAAAGAATAAGTATTAGCAATGAAAGTAAGCTATAATAACAAATTATTAAGATATATTTAAAAAGATAGATTTTATGAGATTAATCTATGGGTCTGTGTATATGCTAAGGAAATCTTAGCCAATCAAAAAATTCTCCTCACTCTGTATATAAGGATTCACTCTATGTGTAGCATTTCTCGTTTTATAACTGAGAAACTCACCTGCTGATACATACAAGGTCATTATGTCTGTAAGGCATCTCGTGTCATTCATGGGAAGCCTGACAGGGGTTCAGACAAGCAATCCTTGTCATAGGCTCTTGCTAGTATTTCAATGGCCTTTTTAGGGATTGGAAGGTTCAAATCTTGCCCCAGACGCAGCATCCTAGAAGCAAGTACTTTGTAGCCATTCCAAAAGTGCTCTATTGCTATGCGAGGTCGACTATGAAGCTTTAGACTCTTTGCGAAGGCTCTGATAGAAGATCATGTGGGACAATTCTTTGTACTGATTACTAGTAGTACCTTTTGCGACCTTGCCCTCGTGCCTACACTAGTCTTATGGTAGGTTGTCGAGTTTTGTAGCCCGTTCCTTGTCTCCTAGTTCTCCCGTATTCTAAGTTGTAGCATTTCCAAGTCTGTTTATAAGAGCGCAAATACCATATCAATGTCCTTGGTGATCATCAATGTTTGTCACTGCATAGCTGTAATTCCCTCGCAAATCGCGCGTTGAGCAGAGCTATCTACCTCTGCTCTAGGGTTGGGTTAACCAAAATTGTAGTATGTTCTATTGGCATTCGTGCTTTCAACCCTCTTGGTCGGATTTTTTTCTTATCACAAATGCACAATAGTCTAGAAGCCCGACGCCCCCAAGCTTCTGCATGTCAAGTTTCCACAGCTTGTCCTGGTTCAGCAGCGGCTGTATGAAATGTGGCTGCCTGAAGGTGATGTACAAAAAGATCCCGTCGTCTTTCAGCACTCTGTGCACCTCTCTCAGATACTTGCCCGTGTTCTCTTTGACTTGGTCAGGTGGGCTCCACGGGCTGCCAAATATCATGGCATCGAGAGTGCCCTTGTCGAAGGCCACATCGATGGACTTGGCGTCGATGCCCACCATGTCGCGGACATCTAACTGCTTCCACTCTATCCCCTCCACTCTGCTGTGACGCTCCGTCATTAATTGAACAACAACCGCAGAGAAGTCGGCGCACACCTGTCGCCGATAGCCGCGGGTTGCCAATTCGACGGGGATTTCCTAGATGCAAACACAGCCATTTAGCAGCAGAACAGGAAGCCTCGGAGGATCGGGGCGACAAACACTGTCTCCGGATCCGAGATGCAGAATCAGCGGATGGTCGTCGGCAGTCACTCCTGGCGATGAAAAGAGGGTTTCTCAAAGAAGGGCTCGAGGTCGCTGAAGGAGCGGACCATTCATGCGTAGGCGCTTCCCCGTGCGATTTGGCATATCTCTCATCCCAAAATTCTGACCGGCTGAGCGCCTGGTCTTCGTCGTCGGATGTCATGAGATCTTTTGCTGGCGGGGGCTGCACGCGGGCGGCGCGGTCAAAGAGAGATATCAAGAAAATGATGGCGCTGGCGCTGGAAGAGCGAGAAAGCAAGCAAGCAAGCAAGCAGATATTGTCTGGATTCCGATTCCGTTCGTGGAGGGCCGATTCAATAGACTGGCGGCATTCGGTATGAAAAATTCTCGTAGTTCATTCAGTGAAAAGCTTCGGCGAGGCTTCCCAGTATGGCACCACGCACGATAGATTAGGTAAGGCTTGGGGAAAAGAGAGCGGGGCGGGGCGGGGCGGGG
>NW_006920920.1:0-11997 GCF_000392275.1 Phaeoacremonium minimum UCRPA7
ATTTATATAAGGAAAAGACTGTAGAGACCCTAACAAGGATTATCCTAAGACTACCCCGACCGCCGGCTTCTACTGATCATAGAATAAAGCGATTAACTACTTTTACTAGAGAATTGCCTAAGGATATCCGAGCGAGAAGCAAGTAAACCCATTTCGTCACCACTTCTTGGAAAATAGACAACATTCCTCGCCGGTCATCGACAGCAATCGAGCAATAATAGCAGCTATCATCCTTACCGTCAGTGCTTTAGGGTCTGATCATAAGGCCAACTATGACAAAACGAGAAACGATGATTATGACGACTATGACCTAGACCTTGATAGACCTTAAAAGACCTTATTAGACCCTGAAGACCTTAAAGACCTTGTTAGACCTAAGGTGATGTTAAGATGGTATATTGAAACATCAAGCAAAACTACTATGATATCCTACTACTTCGGTAGATAGAGCTTCACCATACAAATGAACAAGCTATAGCCACCGCTATATACCTTGACGACTAGTAGGGTCTGGACTTACTAACGTAAGTAAAAATGATTTAAGGAATGTTTTGTTAAGGATGGCATCGACGCTGGCCCTTAATAGGCATCCTACCCGACAAAAAGATAAGAAGAATTCTACTAATCAAAGAAGAAAGAGTAGGATGAAAATCGATAATATTTTTAATTAGTATTGAGAATACTAGAAAAGCTAAAGATTGAATCGATTCCCAACAATAAGCGACAAAACATATATATATAATATATTATCATCGAAGAAAAGAAGGTAGTCTAAATCTGACGATATATCTTCAAATTTGCAAGCCTTATTCAACAAATCGAATAGAAATCAGTCTCGTTTGCCTAATTATCGAAGCTCTTCGTCGATTGCCTTCATAAGATACCGACAGAATCAATCTAGATTAGATCCTAAGCCTTCTATATCGTCATCTATACCGATGGTGCTAACACCACTCGAAGGCTCCTAACTGTTGGACCCTCTAGACGATATGTCATCAGCATCGGACCCTACCATAGGTCTCTGAGATGATGATAGGTCTGATCATGATACTAAGGGAAAGTATAGTTTGAAATTCCGTCAAATGCCTAAGCCTGATGCTATAGAAGCTTCTCGATTTAATGGTCAGAATGTCACCAAATTCCTTTGCCACTGGGAAGATATAACCAAAGACTATAAGCCTCCTAAAGACTGATAGGTCCGACAGATACACTTATACTACACTAGGGAAGCGAAATTGATTGTAGAATGGATCGTCGAATTGGCTATAAGGGAGGAGGCTAGGAATCGTCTCGCTTATATGAAAGAGGAACTGTACGGACGTTTTTGGGCCTTCGACGAGGAGGTAATATATAATTATACCATAGACCTAATCATCTTTCTCTAAAAGCCCTTACCTAATGATCTAAGCAGTTTGAGCAATAGTATCTTTAAATTCGAAAATCTGCTTACCTATAATAATGTCCCGAAAATGGATAAGTAATATATATACCAATTCTTTACGATTCTTCCTTTCGACTATCAGTCGAGAATTTAGAATAGGCTGAATATCTTCCTTAATAAAGTATAAGATATATTGTATGATCAGATCTGTCAGATACTTTGGAAAATCCTGGAGGATGATATTAGAAGGATGGTGGCTGTTTTGAGAAGGTATGTTTTACTATACCTATAGTCCTGTATGGCTACCACTTCTTCTGGTTATCCTCCCGCCGTAATTGACACTCTGAGAGCCTCTTTGAGTGAACGATATAGTGATCATCTACAGCCATGAGTTCTATACTTTGCTAAGGCTTAATTACGAGTGCAAACACTGCCGCCTGTAGGAATCACTATGACCTCCAAATTGGCTGACATAATGGTCGCATTGAAAATCCAACGTTAGGAAATCAAAGCTTTGAAGACTAAAGTAATCAATATGAAGGGTGGTAGGTAAGTGATTAGCATAGCTTCGAACTATCATAAAGTGGCTCATTATCTTTTGCCACATCTTTATACTGCTATACCTACCTACTATATGTCGCCTAGACAGATTGATTTGTCTCAATAGGTGTATGATTCCTTTTATGGAGGAGCCTAATATGGGTGAGGCGGGTATAGCCAACAATGGCGTCCGATAGGTAAAGTAAAGTGCTTCTATTGTAGGAAACTAGGAGAGCGAATAAACAATTATGATAAGTATCATAATGATCGGCTTCATAGAGTCTGTCATTATGATAGTAATATGCAATTATTCTTTCCTAGAAGGCCTATAGATGTTAGAAATATCCTGAATATTCCTAAGATACTGACGAAGTGGTGGAGAAAGGAAGGAAAGATAAAGAATGTTATATATTCCTAGCTTATCCAATATATATCCCTACCTGACGCCACTACTCTACGATAGATGATCAAAGGAGATAATCTGCCAAATATATATATTAGTATAAAATATCTGACGGTGTCTGATGATGCGATTGATAAGGAAATATGACCTACCGAGAAACCACCGCTAGGCTAGGAGGCCAAAATCATCCTCTAAGGTAGGAGTATCGTTACTCAACGAATTGATCAAAGATTAGAGAGGAACGTACCGACTATCCTACAATAAGCAAGGGTAGAAGAAATCGAATAAGCCATACATGTTGACACGAAAGTATAATTCGTCGTCGACCATGATAGCGGACCTTCCTTCACCATAGACTCAGCGATCTAAGGCTTTATATAGATGAGGCATAATCGACATGATTCTATGTCTTCTTTCCTAATAATTGATTTGTTTGCTCCTAAGAATAAACAAATGCTGCTCTTATCGTTCGCTCAAATCGTCAAAAAGCGTAAGATCAAGCATAACGCATCATCACGAATTGTCGAAATTGACGATACGACGGCTAATATAGTAGGAGGAGATAAGATGAAGGTTGATCAGCCTTTAGATAATAATAAAAATCGAAATGAAAGCAAATTAGGGAAAACAAGGCTATAACCAAATCTGGAAGGGATGGAGGAAAATTTTTCAGAAGACTATGGTGGTCCTTCTGGATCTAGCCCTAGTGTTAGCTCTAGCTGTATTAGTTCTAACCTTCCAACCAAGGTAGGAAAGAACGACCCTACGACAACCACAATATTTGATAGAGATGTAAAATCAACGGAGAATACTAAGGAAGGGTTAAGGAAGGGAATTGGCCGAGAAAAAGCAGGAAGCAAAGCATAAGGAACGAAAATTGTGCCGGCACTACAAACGCGAGAACAACTTGTGGAAAGGCTCTTAAGTGAATTGCTTGCGGCCACCATCAAGATATTGGGTGCCAATCTCCTGCTTTTAAGTATATAATTGGCGACAAGGTTCTTCTAGCTGGTAGGAGATATAAAAGATAAAGTGGTGGAAACAAGGATCCTGCCAAAAACGACGATAGAAGAGGTGGAAAGTGGCAACTTATATGCTTTCTCGACCGTCTAGGAAGTCGATTTAAAAGACTATCAAAAGGATCCGTTCGATATACCAACGTTGGCTATAGTTTATAGGAAGGAAGAACCAATTTGAATCCTACTTCAATATATGACCTTACAACTGTTACCAACCTAGATCAACGCTTTGCCAAGGATGATCATACGATTGAGAGAAAAATACTAAGGAAGCAATATCTTTCAAGCTATAATTGACAGCGGATCGTAAGTTAACACTCTTCTATATAAAGTGTAGAAAGCGATAGGTTTACTATCATATAGGATGAATACAACTTTGAAAAGGATCTATACTAGAGAAGTACCTTTCTTTAGAAAAGTAGTCATAAACATTTATCTGGCAGCTAATCTATGTCAGCAGGCCTATTTCTTTATCCTACCATCATCCAAATCCATTGACGAGATCTTGTTAAATATATCCTTCATTATTGACACAAAGTTTTCACACAAGTATGACCTATCATCTAGGTACATTTTTGGCCAGATCGTGTTAAAAGACAGGATCAGAGTCTAGATGCCTATTACTGTCACTGATCAGCCTTTAAAAGCCTTACTAATACTCTCAAGGGACTAAGTACCAGCCTAGAAAATGTCCCTAATATGGTCATACTTAAGGAGGAGGAAGTGTTGGTTGGAGAAGTAGTAGAGGGAAATACACTAGAAATCGTCAAAATCATAATCAACTCAGTCGTCGACCTACTCGCCAGATATATATAAGAAGAGACCTTAAGTAAGAAAAGAAAGATTGATCAGTCGCTAGAGGGTATATATAAACAATATAAACCAACCAAAAACTAGGTATATGCCAAACCGTTTTGACGAATCGAAAGGTTTAATGTAAGGAAGACTAAGACCATTACAAAGAAACTATTGAAGATACTGACGGTCATAGTGAAAGAAATGGTTGGGATTTATATAATATATAAAAGAAAGGTATAAAAAGTATAATCTATAGATAATTTACCGTCTGACAGTTTGTTACCAAAAGGCGATCTATATTAAAGGTAGAAAAGATAGGATAAGGTAAAGAATCGAATCAAGGAAGGAGGGAAATTCGACGACTTAGTGACTAGGAAATTCAGCAAAATCAAAGAAGGAATACGTCTGACGGCTGATCGGCTTAAAACGATACTAGCAGACTATGATATTAGGCTCCTACCTAAGGAGGAATTGCTATTATAAACGGTGCTTTTCAATAGAGAAGAGGCGCTTACCTAGGACTTTAACGATATAAGAGCTATCTACAAATTGGTAGCATTACCCCAAGCAATCAAGACGATCGAACATAAAGCTTGGCAGGCATCTAGCATACCAATTCCGAAGCCCCTTATAGGGAAGGTCATCAAACTGCTTAGGGAAAGGATTGTAAGAGGAGTACTTAAAGAAAGTCATACAGCCTATAGAAACTTATGGTTTCTGATGTAAAAGAAGGATGGTGGTCTCCGCCTAATCAACAACATTATAAAGATCAATATAGTCATAGCTTGAGACATATTCATACCTCTAGCTACCAAAGAACTTTCCGAAGATTTTAGCATATATACTGTTTTGACACTCTATAACCTCTTCTCTAGATATGATTAAGTTCTTCTAGACATAAAAAGTAGGGATTTGACGACGTTTACGACGCCATTGGGTCTACTGAGAATATGCACATTATCGTAAGATATAACAAATTTGGTGGTATAATTTATGTGGATCATAGTCTACATTCTCTATAACCTAATCCCAGACGTCTGCCAAGCTTTCCTCGACAATCTCTATATTAAAGGCTTAACTACTAGATATGACGACAAGCCCTATAATCAGTACCTAAGGCTTCGAAAATTCATTATAGAGTATATACAGAATATCGATCGAGTCCTTCTAAACTATAAACTGACTAGGGTCACCATTACAGCTAAGAAATCCTAATAGTATAAGAAGGAAGCCATTATAGTAGGATACCTCTACAGAATAGATGGCCGTAAGCTTGATCAAATGAAGATTCGTAAGATCCTTGAATAGAAGCAATATAACTACTTAAAAGACGTACGCGCCTTTCTTAGAATTGTCGGCTTCTATCGGATCTGGATAGAAGGATATATAACTATGGCTGAACCACTCTTTAGACTGATATAAAAGAACATACCTTTCGAATAGGCCGAAGTATAACTAAAGATAATGGATAGTCTAAAACAATCTCTAACGAGTCCTTCAATCCTAATCAGCCTTAACTATACCTTAGAGGGTGGCATAATCATCCTAATGACTGATGCTAGTCTCACAAGATAGGATGTTATGCTAATATAGTTAAAAGATGGTCATTAAAAACCGGTATGATTTGAAAGTAGAATCTAGACCTTCACAGAGGCTAAGTACGATACAACAAAACGGGAATGCCGAGGTATACTATTTATGCTTAAGCGGCTGAGATACTACCTCTATAGAGTCAGATTCACCCTTAAGACAGACGCTAAAGTACTGATATACCAGCTTAATAAGACAATGACCGACTTGCCTAAAGCATTGATCAATCGTTGGATCATCTAGATTCGTTCGTTTGACTTCAAAGTAAAGCATATTAGTAGAGCTAAAAATTCAGTGGTTGATAGATTATTATGAAAACTAGCGACGCTTAATGATATAATCGAGAAAGAGTAGAAAGACGATCTTTAAGACTTTATTGACGCCTAGATTATAGCAAATATTGTTATAGAAGCTGATTAAGCCCTAATTGACTTGAATAATCAGTTTAATTGGTCACAAGCCTCTTACGAAATCGGTCGATACTTTCTCTATAATAAGATACCGGCTGATTATAACTCCCATCAACGAAAAAGATTCAAAAACAAGTATAACCACTATATAGTATAGGATGGCATACTATACTACCAGGAACAAAATGGAGCCCTCAGAAGGGTTATAGATGATCTAGAAAAGCAAAAAGAGCTACTTAGAAAAGCTTACATTATATATAGTCATAAAGGAAGAGACAGGACATACGAAAGGATACGAAGAATATACTACTAAGACGGAATATATCATCAAATATGAGAAGTTGTTGCTTCTTATATATAGTGTCAAAAATAGGATTCAAAACAATATAAAAAGAAAGCTAGACTTACGAATCTCCCTAATCAGCCGATATAGTATATCAATATTGATATTCAATATATACTATCGTCTCAAGGAAAGGGAGCCCTTTTAGAAGTAAGATACAATCTGACTGGTTTTATGGAAGCAGAAGCTATCGCCAAGGCTAACTCGAAAACAGTTTGAGGATTCCTTTAACGAAGAATCGTATGTCAATATGGGTTGCCTATCATAATCATCGTAGATGAGAGATTAGAGAATAAAGGAGAAGTTACTAAGTTTCTATAAAAGCTTGATATCTTCAAAGTCACTACATCTTCATATAATGCTCGAGCGAACAGTATCATAGAGAATGGGCACATACCTATAGCATTAGCAATAGCCAAATATACCAATAAAATAGGAAAGGATTGATAAAGCTACTACCGACCGTCCTTTTCGCCGATAGGACGTTAATCAAAGGATCTCACGAATATTCCCCATTCTATTTAATATATAGATATAACCTAATTCTCTCTATTAAGACAATTGTCCCAACTTAGCAAGTTCTAGCATAAAAGAAAACAATAGACAGCCATAATCACCTATAAGAAAGGCTCAAAATGCTAGAACGTAAGGAAGAAGATATGAAAAGAGCTTACGATACTATCCTCGCTTTTAGGTAAGCATTAGCGAAGCGAAGGGATAAGGCCAACAAACACCGATTCTGACCAGCCAACGCTAAGCTATAAGAAGAAGATCTAATCTTAATGTTTGATAACCCTAGATCAATTAACAAATCTATAGCAGTAAAGCTAGTATATAGATGGAGAAGGCCTTATATGATTCAAAAAGTTAGGAAAGATAAAGGGTATAATGTTTATCTTCTATAGACTCTAGACGGCTTTCCTATATATAAAACCTTCGCACCCACCCATTTAAAGAAATTCGTCAAAGATGATCAGAGTGTATAGATGCCATCTACCGAAGATAAGATATGGTTGATAGAGTTGCCATAATACCCTAGATAACCTATACTAAAGGAAGATAAAAAGGTAGACGACGATTCAGTTAACATAGACCAAACTATAAGGCCAGACAAAGAGGGTGAAAAACAATAGGAATAAGAAGAAAACGACCCTTCCCAACATATACTTTGAAGCCAAACCAAGCCTAAAGACTAACTAAAGGATTAGGTCAACCAAAGCAAAGTCCATAAGCATATGCCTAAGTATGCCAAAGAAGGAGATAGCAATAGCGACGAAGACAAGGAAAGATCAGTAAGCGGAGAGAGTATAAGCACTGATCAGAGTATAGCAGAGGATAAGATAATAGTTATAGAATCTGAATGATACCAGGTTCTGTCAATTGATATTGGTAAAGTATAATCGTATTAATCTTCCTTCTTCTCTCACTAGGAGCTTACTCTCAAACAACCATCCAAATAAAATTCTACCTGCCAATTGAGTTGAACAATACCACCCTATGCTGATCAGTAGCCAAAAGCTCCTTACAAAAGGATAACTTAACAGTATGGCCTGATTCGTAAAATACGTAGGAAGATAATGTTGCTGAGTAGGAAGGAAGAATAATATGTAAGATAAGGAAAGAATTTTATTAAAGTAAATTTCCTTTGTCATATAAGCTAGCTTTATAATTGTTTCTTTTATCCTTTCCTTGATCAGCCTAATGCTTTAAAGCAAATGGGGAAAATATTATCCTTTGTTCGGTTTTTATAAAGGCATTATTATATAATGCCATTAAGACTCTACCTCCCCTTTTGTCTTATTGCCTTATGATTTCCCCATCCTTTCAGCCTTCTTCTTTTGATCAGCTTACTACTTCTTAATATAATTATCCTATTTCTCTTTAACCCTAGTAGCTATACCTTCCCAGCAGATAACCTTTATAGTCTAGCATATTTTAAGACGAAGATGGCAAGGTCCTAATTCTAGGAAGCTTCTTTTGTAAGCAGCCATTATCTAGATGCTAGGGTATATTCTAATGCCTCTACCTTAAGTGTTATAGAAGCAATCCTTCTCTTCCAGATAGTATATACAATTGCCGCAAACGCTATAGTTAAATCTAGACACCAAAACACACTCGAAAAATGGCCATATAACGTATACCTTAGTCTTGGTCTGATGCTAAGGAAATCTCCTAATCGACTTTAGATAGCGGTTTTCACAGCACTTACATAAGTTAAGGTTGTAAGTACCATAGAGCTAAACGAAAAGACCCTTCACTCTTCTACCATAGCTGCTGATCAGCTTTATATAATTGCCGAATGATCCTCCGTTTATAATCTTAACAAAAACTAGCTTAAACTTCGTTAGTTAAAAATCGAGTTGCCTAATAGCTTACCATGATTCGTTAGAAAGAAGGTCTTAGAATAGCTTCTTTACAAAGTCTATGTTTTCAATAGTCCATTTAAGGTAAAGATTATATGCTAGACCCTAAACTTCGGAGATCGTGATCACCCTAAGGTAGTGCTGTCAATTAGAGGTGAAGGCAGAGGTACTATTATCAATATATAGGTATCTTGAGACTCAAGCATATATACCCTTATCCTCAATCTCTTGAGTTCAAGGTGGATAAGAGACGATAAAGTGATTAAGGTTTTGATCAGCTATGATTGATTATTATAGTATAAATTGGGTAGATATTAGATTTAGAAATGATGGTTGAGAAAAGGAGGAAAGGTATGGAGGGCGAGATATATAGGGTAGTGGACGGTATTTATAGGTAAGAAAAAAAGGAAAAAACAATAAAGCGTTTGTATGATTCATACAATCTAAACAATAAGATGAGACGAATTGGTTATACTCACACAAAAGAAAGGAGTGTATGATCAGGAAAGAGCTTCCTTTATTTTCGTATAAAACGTATTCATTATGTAGATATAAATTAGATGAAGCATTTCCCCTTCAACCTTATATCCATCTATCCTTACGACAATAATCCTTCCTTATATCTCCTCCTTTATACATACGACTATAGCCATACGAAAACAATTTAGAAGGTATTATATCGATTTAAGACTGATCAAGTCTAGCTTTTCCTTCCCTCTTTACTTACTTTAAATGAGTGGCGTAAGTAAGGGAGAAAAAGAGGACGATTTTACGATTCGCCCCTTCTTATCATTCAATATAGGGTCTGACAGCGGTAATGAATGACCTATCAAGAAGCAGCGATACCTCTTTCGCGATTATAATCTTGATAGAGAGAAAACCAATGAAGATAAGCCTTCTATACCTTAAGATGGAAGAGAGCCTTCTACTGTCAATTATTAGTATGCTATAAATCGTCCTAGAGAGCTTCCAGTTTTATATATATCTGAGCCTTCCTTTAGATAAGCCTTTACTTCTTTACTACTTACTGGCCTAAACCCTAGACTGTCAACACCTGCTAGACCTTAATCTTTTATGGGAGATGATAATATATAGAATCCTAAGGCTTCTATCAGATTTGGGCTATAGAGTAATACTGTCGTTCCTTTTCCTACGCTTATAAGACCTTCTAGTTCGACTGAAAGGCCACCATCTGTCAAGCTACCTATTGATTAGAATAGCCTTATAAGGCTTGGTTAACTGACTCAGTCAGCTGCTATAAGCTATATCAGTCTTACTAATCAAAGGGGAGCTAATCCTGTACCTTCTTTACTGAGTCAACGAGAAGATACTGTCGTAAACATCTCTCAAGCTTAGCTAAGGATGTCAATCAGAGGGGTTAGCCAAACTTATAAAATTACGAATATAAAAGCTAAAGTACTCCCTCCTATTAAGGAGATTAACCTAATCAGTCGACCGGCTTATTTCTTTATGCTGGCTAGAGAGCATACGTTAGAGATGTTTATATAATACTTTTCGTATGTTAAGCCTTAAAGTATGTAGGTAGGGTACGATAGACCAAACGCCTCAGTTACTCGAATGAAGCTAGGCTTTGTTCCTATCCTTACCTATATGTTGGAGCTCTATAACCTAGAAGGATACTTAATAAGGAACGAGTAGCTTACCTAGGAGGTAATTAAGGCTAGGCTACTTATAGAATGCTAAGATATCCTTACTTAAGTGTGGATTCTGACTACTACTATATGAGAATTAGAGACAAAACAATTCTCTATGACTAAAGACGACATCCCTCTTATCTAAACTCGCCGATTTCTTATATACCCACTATATCAATATAATCATTAGTGTTTAAGTATCTATAATCAGGCTCACCATAATGTCTACTTTTTCGACTCTTTCCTTAGGAAATCTCCAGCTTAATATATATGATAGGCGAAAAAACTACTAAAGGATTGGCTAAAAGAGTAAGGGATATTGATTCCAATCTATAAGGCTTTGACAATACAGTCAGTATAGATCACTATTTAGAGAGCTTACTGAGAGTATAGTCTCTTTCTGCTTGAAAATATATAGATATTCCTTAGGAAACAATATCTTCACTATACTAAGCCAGCCATTGACTAGGCAGACTCGGAAGTCTATAAGGGTCGTGAAGGTTCTGACCCTTAAGACCTAATATGGAAGCTTTAGATTATCATGATTAGGAAAGAGATTGGAAATAGGATAGCCTTATATACGTTTAAAGCTCCTTAAATTAATAACACTTAGGAGGATTAGATCTCTAGAGTCTTAAACTTTATTGTCGCTATAAAAGGACCTAAAGCTAAGGTAGAATATAGCGACCATATTTCAAAGATAAACGTAAAGGTTGACTCTAACGAGTTAAAGGAGATACTTGATCCTTGAAAAGATATCTTTAATTAATTATTGAAAGATAGGGCTAATAATAAGACTGAGGTTTATCAACGTAGTCAAAGGACTCTTTTTACGAATATAAAAGGCGATTTGATAAAGGAAGAGATAAAGGCTTTAAGCAACAAAGTTAGCTTCGTGGATTTAGGTGGTAGTAGAGTCCCTTCTTATGGTAGCTTAAGTAGAGGAAGTATATTCAAATATTATATTTGAATAAGCAATCAAGCTATATCATTAAGTCGACTCCTTATTTCTTAAGGGTAACCTAGTAATGATCAGCGGAAATGGATTCTTGCTGGGCCTTAAGTACTATAGCCAGATGATAAACCACCAATCGAGAAACACCCTACTTATAATCATCGTCTTAAATCTAATGCTTACTTATCGTCATCATATAAGGCTAGATGGATAGGCTAGGCTAATTATAAGAGGGAATAAGGACTGATCATCAGAGAGACTTATCCTGATCTAGTATAGAAGAAAGAAGAGTAGAATAGGGCCCAAGATTTGAGGGCTTAGCAAAGGTAAGGATCTAGGGCTATGGGAGCTCCTGTTTTATCCTCTATACCTCAATCTCCTTGGAGTAGCATTGTATGGTCTGATCACTCTCAAAATCCTTCTCAGCCTTCTTAGAACCTTGATCGAAGGGAAGAATCGCTTCCTACTAGAGGTGGTCGAGCTTAATAGGGGCGTGGTGGAAGGTATCTAAGTGAGTCGACAAGGTTTAGTGAGAGACTT
>NW_006920921.1:0-4472 GCF_000392275.1 Phaeoacremonium minimum UCRPA7
AAAGAGTGTCTCTACTGTCTCTGCTATCGATACGACCTATAAAAGTGTCAAGGTTTGGAATATTAGAAACTGTAAGCATCAGCTGTACTAGAGACTAGATGTCAACCAACCCTTATAGGAGGCATTATTAGCATAGATCTCCTACGAAAGGTTCTCAGTCTCTATTTGTATGATGCTGAAGGCTTTAAGAGTGTTTAGACAATTATAATTTAAAGATCAATATATAAAAGCATATCACTTAAAGCCTTTCATATCATATAAGACACAAAGTGTTAGAGTCAAAAAAGGTGTTGTGTTGTTCAGCCTCTTTTATATAAGGTGTCGTATGAGAGGGTTAGCTGAAAAAAAAACCTTAGTAAGGAAAAAAAAGCTAAGCTATAGCGACTTATACTCTATATATTATAAGGTAGATAGTGTATGCTATCAAGATAAAGTAGAGTAAAGCTCGTAGTTGTATAGAGAGTTGTCGAGGGGGGAGGAAGGAAAAAAAAAAACCTACCACCTTTCTCTCTCCCTCTCTAAGTAAAAAGAGAAGAAAAAAAAAAAAAGAAAGAGAAAAAAAAAAAAGAGAGGCATATTGTAAGATAAGCTCTAGGCTTAAGCTAGTATAATAGCATTCTTTGGCGATGAACCGTTAAGTAGAGCTTAGGTACGTTAGCTAGAGAGAGGCTAGGCTTATATGCTTTGTTGGCGACGGCGTTTGACACCTTTATGGCCACCTTCACAGCCACCGCTGCGACCACTATGAAGGTAGGTAGGACCATCCGTATGGTGAGTATAGACTATACTATCATTACACCACTTACAATTACTATAGCAGCCTCCCTAATAGCCAGACAATCATACATAAGTAAGGAATAGATTAGCTAAGCTATCATTATCTCTCTTAATAATAGTATGACAGAGAGAATAGGACTTATTAGCTCGCTTCCTATAAGACTAAATGAAGAGTATATTGATATAGCTAGGCCTTCTAAAGAATAGCTAGTCTATATTAAGGCAGTTTTATATAAAGACGACTAGCCTACTAGGCTAAGCAAATATTATACGCTACTCTACTATATAATAAAAGATAGCTAGTTCTTTACCACCAATCGTAAGGGCATTAACATATAAGTATTAAACACTGTAGGCTATATAGATTATAGTTTGATTGATAGAAGGCTATATAAGAGAAGAGAGTTAGCATAAAAAGTGAAGAGAGGATATCTATATACAATAAATGTTAAAGCTTCTTACCTTTAGTATAAACTATATTATACTCTTTACACCATTCTTATCTCATATGGTAGCAGCCACTTGATTGTTAGAGCTTGCTATTATTTTGTAAGGCTGAGTATATAGGTTATATTTTCTTTTTTCTGAAGTAGAGATTTAACACTGTTTGAGGTCAGTTGTCAGTATCAGTAGCTATATCATACAATCAGAAAAGATGGAAGGAAGGGAAGAACCTACGCTATAGCTCCTACAGATTTCGCATTAGTCACTACCTCACTATATATACCACAGTCTGTTTTGTAGGGTAGGTAGGAAGGCTTAATGGTGGTAGTAATGATAGTAATGATAATAATAACTTAAGTAAGATAGAGAGAAGGCAGCTAAGATAAGATATAAAGATCTTAGGATTATCGCTATTATTGTTATTATATAAAAAAAGAAGGTTGAGAATCTAAGAAGGAGAGGGCTTTATATATTTGTATGAGTATAGACTAAGCGCTTAGGCAGCAGCCGTAGATTTTGAAGCTATCGCCAGAATTTAGGTAGCTGGTAGAATGGCTGCCTAAGGTTGGTACTAGCGGTAGAATAGCTTGGCTAAGCTAGGTAGTCAAGCTAAGTGGTTGAGTAAGATAAGACGATAAGGCTGCTATATAAGGCTGCTATATAAGGCTGTTGTATAAAGTTGTAAGTAGTTTTATAAGGCTGGCTAAAGTTACTATAAAAGCAAAAAGTAGGTATATATATTCATTATATAAGACAAAAAGGCTAGTCTGACGGAGAATCGAACTTAAGACCTCTTCAAGACTTCGTATAAGTCTGACAAGGGCTTATGACAAAGTACTACCTCCGCTGTCAGGATAGGGTGGGTAGAGTACCTTCCTTATTTAGACTTGAGGTCTACAATACTATAACACTAGATGAAAATGGAAGGTATACAGCAGCCTTATATAGACTAAGCACCTTCCTTAAGCTAGCTTCCTACCTTTACAAGCTATTTCTCTTATCTTTGAAAATTTTTTCCCTTCTTTCTCTTCTCTTCTTATATAACAATAATAACTACCATTATATCGTATATATCATCAGCTTCTATTGTATAAGTCGCTTATAGCTGACAAAGCATACTATAGTAACAATAATAATAATAACAACAACAATCAAGCCCTAGTGTCTGTGTCGTAAGGTAATATTATAATATGTATAAAGCTTCCTTAACACCTCTCCTCTCCCCTCCAAACAGCCTTTATATATACAAACACAAAAAGCAAGCAGTCGATAATATACTATTGTATGAGCCCTCCAGTCGTCATCTTTCCTTCCCCTTCCCTTCAAACCTTCAAACAGCCCTTACACACACACATAAACAACGAATCAACAGTATATAGTCGTACGAAAACCTAACTGTCATCTCCTCTCCAAACAGCTCTTATGGCGTATGCGCGCGCACGCACACACACACAAATACCAACCTTCCACTGCCTATGACTGTACGAAAACCCTGTCCTTATTTCTCCTCCACCCAGTCAAAGTAGTCAAAGTGTGAATATTATATATACAAAGCACCATTTAACCATACGATACCAACTCATTTTCTCTACTGCTGACCTCTTCTTATTCTTTTTTTTTATATATACACACATACACATATACACACACTTATATATACATTATATTATATCATACTTACTCTCTTAAACACTCTATCTTTTAGAAATAGTCGCTGATTATATAGCTTATCTAGCTTGCTCCCTCTCCTACCTTTAGTGTTTGAGCGTATTTGTCGGCCCTCATCGTCCGACAGAATCGACTATTACTGATCTTCTCTATGGGTAGTCAGTAGCTGGCGTCGTTCTATCATAATACTGTATAGTGTAGGGTTCTGGCTCTATATGGCTGGAATATGCTCGTCATATGAGAGGCTATGTCGAAGGCGTAGATCCAAAGCCATTAGCCTTCGTATATGAACACCCTGCTTATTATAAGTAGAGGCGTTGCTATCTGAGTGCCTTATACCGCCTGCCGCCGGCAGATGTAGGCTAACTTAGACGATTATATAAGGTTGATTCTCCTTTATGTTTGCTTACTCGATCACTTTGATGGCTACTGTACAAACTGTAAGTAGTAGGATCATACTATTTACTACTTTGTATAGGACGATAAGGACGATAGATCGTCCTTAGACTTAGACTTGGACAATGACGACGATGATGACGATGATGATGACAATCTGTCGTATGTGCCAGCTGTATATCGTCTGCTGCTGCCGCCATCGTATATAGCTGTTGTCTGTCGTTTGCCTACTGGTGATAGGTCGGCCGTCAATTTTATCGAGCTTTAGGTATATATACTTTTTTTTTGTTTATATGATTACCATTTTATATGTAGATAGACTGATAAAGCTTACCTTAAGTATGGTGGTATAAAGGTGTCGACTAGAAGTCTAAAAGATATAGGATAGAGCTAGTACCTTTTTATAGTATCTTATGTAAGTAGCTTATATAAGTGTATGAGTGAAACTAAGCTAGCTAAGCGAGCGAGTGGATGCTGTTAAAGGTATGGTAGAAGTATGCTAGAGGGTTATAAGGTTGAGGGAGAACAAACGGTTGGATAGACGACAACGACGTAATATATAGTATCGAAGGTGTCATATATGTCTGACGGCTATATACGCTGGCTGGCCCTTAAAGAGGAATTGGATAGAGTTTATAGCCTTACCTTCTAACGCTTATAGAAGGCTATTATAAGCTTTTCTAACTTTATGTTTTACTTAATCTTATTTTAAGAAATACTTTATTATCGTTGTCTAACATCTTTAATGTTAAAATGCTTAATCTTAAGAAATACTTTATTAAGGTTGTTGTCGTCTGATATCTTGATATTAAGGTGCTTGACCTAAGGCATCTTTTGATGGTTGCTGGTAGGAGAGTCGTTATTGTCATACTTAGCTAATATATTATCTAAGGTTGAAAGGAAGGGTCCTTTCGTAGCAGCTGATAGTAAGTTATCCTAGCTAGCTGCTTAGACGAAGGTTAGGTTAGATATACTCTCTAGTGCTATAGTGTCTATAGCTGGCTTATATGATTTTTATAGAATATGCTTATAATGTGTCTGCTAGGTTCTTTTCTTTATACTATATTATGGATATATTAAGAGAATGTTTATATAATACCTTTATAGTATTTATATAATATAAAGGAAAAGAAGAAAAAAGGAAGGAAGGAAAGAAAAAGAAAAGAAAAAAAAAAAAAAGAAAGAAG
>NW_006920922.1:0-458 GCF_000392275.1 Phaeoacremonium minimum UCRPA7
CTGACGAAGCTTGACGTGATCGTAGCCTTCTATAAGATTAGAGTCAAAGACGGAGATAAATGAAAGACTATATTTAGGACATACTATGGCCTTTATAAATGGCTTATTATATCATTTGGGTTGATAGGTGCACCTGCTATGTTTCAACAATATATCAATCATACTCTTTGAGAGTATCTAGACGAATTCTGCTCCACCTATATCGATAATATATTGATTTATTTGGATGGCGACTTAGATGATTATTGGAGAAAAGTCAAGCTAATATTGGAGAAACTTCGAATAGTAGGCTTATATATCGATATCGACAAGTGTGAATTTAAAACTAAGTAAGTGAAGTATTTAGGCTTTATTGTCGAAGCTGGAGAAGGAATATAAGTAGATTCTAATAAGGTTAGGGCTGTTTAGGTATGAGAGAACCCTAAGTCAGTCAGAGGAGTATGAGGGTTTATAGGATT
>NW_006920923.1:0-307 GCF_000392275.1 Phaeoacremonium minimum UCRPA7
CTAGCTATATCTATAAAAAATGTTAATATATATGTAAGCAAAAACTTCAAGTATTTATCAGGATCTAGATAATAAAGTCATGTTTTTGCTGCGGACTCCACGGATTCCGATCCTAGCCACTCGGTAAGTATTTACCGCTCCAACTCCAGCTATTTTGAGTTGAGCCAATATTGATTCCATCTGTCATTTAGATCCTCGCCAAAGATCACTTCAGCAACTACCTGAACCCTATTGCCGGCCGCGTTGCCACTACAACTACAAATTAGACAACTCAATGGATCGTCAAGTGCTGGGACTCTGACGACGA
>NW_006920923.1:405-4203 GCF_000392275.1 Phaeoacremonium minimum UCRPA7
ATCGTCGAGACCTGGTGGAATGAGCGTACCCCTTCAGATCGAAGCAATTTCCAAGCCTACTTGTGTAAAGAGAGTATCCATGCCAATGCTGATGGCCATAATCATGGCGATAACAATCCTATTGATACAACTAGGTAGTTTGTCGGCAAGAAGGGATACGCACTCGATTGGGAGGGTACCTAGCCACCATTGGCCGAAAGGCCTATGGAAAATATCCCTAATGATTTGATCAATATCGTCAATTCATTAGGAGACATATTGGTGAAAACAGAGAAACTTCTGGTTGATGGTGGAGCTGAAGCTGTGGACCTGATCAAGGAGGGTCTTGATGCTACCTACAACACCATCAATCAAACAGTATATGATATTGGCAAGGGTCTTAAGCGAGGATATGATAAGGTGACCAGCACCATTGGAGAGGTGGCCGATAAAACAGAGTATGGGGCCAAGAAACTCTTTGACGAAGCCACGAAGGCTACTCAAGAAACACTAAACGGTATAGGAGATACTGTGGCGGAGGGTGCTCGCGAAGAGGAAAACTTCGCTGATAATGTTGCAAAGACGGGCGGGGAAGTCATCAACCAGGCTGAGAGCTTCGTCAGCGACACGACTAACACTGTGGCTCACGAGACACAAGATATCGGCAACAAAATAGGGGATACCGTCAGTGGTTGGGGAAGAAGTTTGACAATCTGGGATATAGATTAGAGAGGACCTTCTTGACAGCATAGAATACCCTGTAACAAAGCTATTTAGGGCTTTCCAGAGACCGTACAGTAGCAGCCATAAGAAGGTAGCGTAGGAGCTCTGAGAAGCTGCACCATACGTGGGACATCGTATGAAGAGATTTTATAGCATCACTGAGCATAAAAAGTGCTACTTGAGGTTCCTAGCTAGGTTCGACAATATACGTTCTAGTTCGGGTGATATGTACCCAATATGCGTGCAAGGAGCAAGTCTTTGCGAGAAAAGTAGTAAACTCTCTCCGGAACATGTAGACACGAGTAAACGCTTTTTGATATTTGATTGCTTTCCTATGCTTACTTTGCTGCTCCGATGTAGGAGCGTCTAAAATAAACCAGTGGAATTTACTTTTACTTCTAATGGGCCTTTTCTTTTGCCTTGGCTGCCGACGAAGACCTAATATGCACTTCATGGCCATCAATCTGACTACAGTTGACGTTGGACCTGAAGGAACCTTGTGCTGACTATCGAAAATTCTGTTAGGAGCTTTGTCGTGAACTGTGAGGCCACTTTTCACCTTGACTGTAGCAGAAGGGTGCTTTTTACTGAAGAACTCTCCAGGCTCGAAGGCTAAATTATGCATGAGTAATCTAGTAGCCTCTAAAAGGGTCGACGCCCCGACTTACCATTGCATCTCATGAGCGAGATGTACGAGGGTTGCTGCTGCTTGGTGTTATTGGAAGGCATTTTGTTTATCGCAAGATCAATGAAAGATACTGGTAATATGTCGTCAAGCGCTGGAACTTGACGTCTCGATTCAAGAATTTATATGTTTCCATTGCAGTAAAGATAATAATGGTTCTCCACAAGCCAATAAGTACTGGCTTCTATCACGTCAGTTTCTTCGAAACCTTTCAATATCAATCGACCGAAGATCTTGACCACCACTCGGGCCGCATGATTGTTTGGCTTCTGCGGTCAAAATAATGCGGAACATCCTCATCGGTATTTTACCGAACCACATACCCTTAGCACCCTAGGAGAGATATTTGTTCAGCCGGTGATTATCCTTGTCTTATTTGTCTATGTCAAGATCATGCAAATGTTGCCCAAGTCTTGATACCAACATAATTGCGGGCCTAAGAAGTCGACGTGGAAACTGGACCAATCAAGACACATTGGGCATTCTTCCGAGCATTCAGATATGTCACCCAATTAGAGAAAACTCGATGAGAACGCACAAACCACTCATCATGCCTAGTCATGGGAAACGCACCAAGAAGAGTAAAGATTGACGAGCTTAGCTGGGCAAAGTTCATATGTTTGCCTTCTATTGGTCACTAGCATAATGCCAGCCCCATTCAATTCACCATCAGTTTCAAATTGTTGCATGCGTATGCATAAATCATCTTTTCGTTGCAATGGTTGCCTTTGCTCTGATTCTGTCATTCTGGAGCTAGTGGCGCATGTTGTAAGGCAAAAGAGACCACCACAAGCCAGTCTAGGCAACAAAAAGCTCGTGTTTCCTATGCAGTCGTGAACAAACCTCCATGATTCGAGTCTCATTCTCGCAGTTAAGTATTCCATGGCGAACAAAGTGAGCCAGGTAAGTTAATGCGCCGTAGGGTGTGAACTTATCCTGCATGAGAGCTTCTTGAACCTCGGTTAAGGACATCAATGTGAAGCTCTCCACTTCGCCGTCGTTTGGTGTGGGATTCATGTTGGCGGGAAGCTCGAGCTCAAACACGAATTGGCAATGGTGTTGGCATCCAGTACAGCCGTCATTTAAGCTTGACATTTGATAAGATACGGTGCCACAAGAACGTAGATGAGCCCTGGAGAAGTCAGGAGAGATGCCCGTTTCCTCGTGGACCTCTCGAATCATGCCCTCTAAAGGGCTCTCTCCAAAGATGATATTTCCAGCCACAAAGTTGTCCAACATGCTAGGGAAAGCGGACTTGGTGTACGAGCGGCGGGGCACCCAATATTGATATTCTTGGCTACCATCATCGCGCTTGAAGCGCACGAAGCCTGTGGCATGAACACCATGACTGATGACACCAAAGAGACCGACGCCAGAGAGATCGACATTTAGCACGAGATCCCCATTGCGGGCATAGACAGGGAGGCTTTCATTGTACCATCTACTAACCACGCGGTGCTGTGCTAAATTCTGTTGAAGAGTGGTTTGTAACTTTTGAGTCCGGTCACTAGCTTCTAACTCGGCTCCGCCGAGAGTCAGGAAGCGTTGATTGCGGTCTATTTCCCAGATATCTTCTGGCCATATCATTGCATCAATTGCGGTGCGGTGGACATAGCCCAAAGGCTCCGACACCCCTCGAACAAAAAAGTAGAAGTAATCACTCATATGTTTTCGATACATTTCAGGATCGTGCTGATAGTACGGCCATCTATACGTGAGAATGATCAGCGAGCAATTCATAGCGTCAACAACCTCTGGCATCTCTTACGTGTCTACTTTGTTGAGCAAGGCCAAGGCAGAAAAGGTCGGCATGGTTGTGCAGGCGTTAGCTTCAGGCTGACTCGAGTTGCCTAGCGACCAAAGCCAAAGTCTTATATAAGGCAACGGCTAGTCGTCTGCACGAGATATCGTGGAGTCACTAGAGATATGATGTGACGAGAGTTGCATGATAGCCAGGCGGCTGGACGCAAAGGTATATAGCGACCAGATTCAGGGAAAACGAATACCAATCCCTAGACTAATCATACCAATACCAATGAGACCAAAACACCTGCGGTCAGAATGAAAGCTAGCCAACTAGGTTTGAACCGATGAACGCCCCCCTTCCCCGCGCTTTCGGCGCCTTTGGAACCGACCAACCAGCCCGAGACCGATGAAGGATAGTAGATCAGCAAGGTTTATCATTTTTCAGGGAAAATGATTGGACATGTGTCAGAATAGCGCGGACGAGCCAACGAATCAATGAGACACGCAAACACCCAGTATTGGAATTAGCAGGCTATATTATGAGGAGAAACAGCACTTTCAATCCGGACAAAACTAGGCTTAGCACTAATGTTCGCAGCCCGTGATGTAATACTAAACAAACTTGTGTCTATCCAAATTATCTCTCAATAATCATCGACTATCGC
>NW_006920923.1:4238-9791 GCF_000392275.1 Phaeoacremonium minimum UCRPA7
TTTCTCGTATGTGTCCTCCGAGGCTAGACAGGGAAGCATGACGCCACCGCTAAAGAGACAACACGAGCAAGACCCGAAAGATATATTTCTACGGCATTACCCATATCTCAGCCTCGAGCCGGTCGAATTCAATCCCGGGCAATACTTCAATCACTTGTGGCAAGGCTCAGCTGTTTCCTCAAGCCCGCTCGATCGCACAGGCTTTCGCAACGATGAGATCTGCGATCTCCCTTTTAGAAACATAGTCCACCCCCTCGAACCTGCTACTATACATTCGAGTTGCGCTACAAGCGGAAGTAATTATGCCTCCACTGCGATTTTCAACATCCTTAATGATGGGACTTCTGCCAATGACGTCCTTCTTTCCGCCTCGAAGCCCGCCGATGACCTTGCGGCCATCTCCGTACAAACACTTAACTCAATGACTGGGATATCACAAGGATCAGAGTTCTCAAGCGTGTATCAAATTTTAAGCAGCGAACTGAAAGACATCAATTCCCGAGCAATTTCGATCAAGGTGGAGTCGAAACCCCAGAAGACGCTTGCACGATTAGCCCCGAAACGCGTTCGGGTCGGCGAGGCAACATCCTATGACAAAAGTCAAATCTTGTCAGGAATCACCGCTCAAGCGAAAAGAAAAAGATACAATGACAAAGAAAGGAGTGAGACAGCTTTAGTGAGAGCCATTGGAGGATGTATAAGATGCCGAACGCAACGGATCAGGGTCAGTCATCTCAGCCTGCTCAATTCAAGTCGATATTGGGTCGTTGCTTACATGGTTGAAAGTGTGATCATGATCCGGCCAACCCACTAAGTACATGTCTCCCGTGCATGAGATCCAGGCCGAGAATGAGTCGTTTACCTTGCCTCCGCTATAAGATTTCGGATTCTGTATTAAGCAGAACTGGGTTTGACTATATAACATTCTTTCAGAGTCACCCAATGACTGGTCCAAGATACGGAGACTTTCATCTTGAAAAGGAATGGGTTGATAATCGGACTTACACTCTTAGCCTGACTCAAGACTTCGGAGCAATATATTACCTGGATGTGCGTCAGTTTAAGGCACCGACGGAATCTGATGCTCTAGACCTGAAAGGAAGATCGATCTACAAGATTCCATTCGCGATTCACGACGTCGATGAAACGACAAGCACCGTCAGATCTTATCTAGACAAATCTGTAGAGCTCTACTTGGACAGTATTCTAGACGATACGGATAGTCTGATCTTTAATGTGTTTCATGCCGCCCTCCGATTGTCGGTATTTCCAGAACCAGTGAGAACCCGATCCCCGTGTCATTCTCCTCATATAAATCCTCATCTGAAATTTAGGATCCGCTTTTACGGAATACCCTCCGGTTGTGGACTGCTTGTCGCTTTCTCGAGGGTCGCTGGAGATGTTGTGGAAGTTACAATATCGGGGCTGAACGTTTAAAGAACCCATTTCGATCGCCAGATTGGATCTCACCCCCTGCCTACGCCGATTATCAGTTCGGCTCTATCATAATGCAGAATGTCATCAAACCTTTGCGTGAATCTGTTTTGAAAGAGCTGCAATCGTTGGTCTACGCCAACAAATCAAAAAACTGGTTCAGAATATTTCTGACTACTTTCATTCTACTGCATAACTACGAACTTGGAGTCGGTTTTCAATTTGACTTTGCAGCTCGAAGAAAAACGTCGGTATGTTTGTTGTTTTCAGGGCTGTGCCGCGCAGATTAACTAGATAATTCAAGGTACTATACCTCGATATGCCCTTGATCCGAGGCTACCACTCTGGCGCGAAGACCATTCTCGCCCATTATCATTCTGTCTGCAAAGGGCAGCTGCCATTCGCAGACGGGTTTGATTGGAACTCGCCCATAGTTCGAAAGATGGCGGCCCTTGATCAGGAACAGATTTCTTTCCTCCTACAGCTTAAGTCACGAATCTCTGCAGACTGTAAGTCACCTTTCCCCAGCTGGAAGAACTCTTCGCGGTCACAAGTTGACCCAACCGGCAGCAAAATCCATGGCCATGATTAATCGTACAGATGAGTATAACGCCAGATTGTGGTTTATCAGTCAACTATTTGAGCCAAACTGGGTGCCGAGAGATACGCTCGAACATTCTCCGCTGAGACAGTAAAGCAAACCTCCGGGCTCTCAAATGTCTAAATCTATTGGTCATAAAACAAAGTAATTGGCATTGTCGGACAGCTATTAACCTGCGGCGCAACCTGGGAACTCTGTGTAATAAGGAGTCATTCACCATTTCACTGTAGTTTCAGCATTGATACAAATCTAGGTATCCTTGATCAAGATTGTATGATCGGCCAGGCCAACTTAGAGAAAGAATACTGACAAAGATTTGGTGCTTTAATAGATAAGGCGAGTGATTCAATTTCATATAAAGATCCCCATGATGTACAGGCCTATTCCAACATAGCGCACAGCGGACATGACATATGGCATTCTCTCCTGCCTACGAGATCAGAGATATCCAGACTTATTGGTACTGTATCACATAGAATCAGGCAATACACCGTTACTACTTTCGGTAATATGCACCTTCTCCGGAGACCAGCAGAAAGTAGGCGCGGCAGATTTCTGGCAATGACGAGCTCGTCACGCGTGAAGTTGCACCATCACGGTTCATGACTCAAGTTGAGACAGCCACATGGCACAATGTGCTAGAGTCTAGGTTACATCCTGCAGCTGCCATCCGTCAACGGTTGGTTACAACAAGATTACGCCAGATACATGATTCTCAAAATCTGCGCTTATGATTTACACTTGAACCATTAATATTCACTTATGCCTGGTCAGACGTGCAAGAATCAAGCTCTTTTAAAAAGAGGCATCGTGAAAATGGGACTTGACGTATCTACCACGGGGCAGACAGCTCTTGAAGTTCACATCAGGCAATGCCAAAATGTTCTCAAAGAAGTGGTAGGATCAACAGAAAAGGCTACAAGGAGCTAGACCTAACGAAATCACTTCTCGTACGGAAGCTGGATCCCGGACAAGCCATCAGCTATCAGGTAACTTAGCTTGATTTCTTGCCATGAATCGCCGCGAAGTTGGTCAGTCACATGACTCTAATTACATTCTACACTAAGGCACTATACTTACTGTAGCTTGAGGTTAGGTAAGTAAGTGATTAGGATCCCGGATCTTTACCCTTTGGTGTCTGGTGAAATTCGCACCTTACGACTCTAGCTGTACTCGGACAAGTGATAAATAGTCCGGATATATTACCACTAGACAGGTTTCCATTTCTGAGTAATTGTCCTTTACTACCGGATATCTAAGACTCGTCATCCTCTGATACCATGACATGATAATCGGGGGCGTCTATATACAATACAGTAACTACCTCATATCTCGGCCTAAAAGCCTAATGAATAGCTAACTACATAAATTATGACCTCATACATTTGATGCGTGGCTAAGAGCCCGAAGTCATTCTATTTTGAGTCATGTCAGACAGGCTCTTGCGCCTAACATCACAGGTCTTTGGTCGGATCAGGAGGTGCTGGATCTGTCCGTAAGCTCCTTTCGAAGCTTGCTCTCATCTTTAGCATGGGTTGCGCAACCCAAGTATTGTAAGCCAATATATCTGTTTCCTCCTTGGGATCCCTCGTCGTATTAAAAAGATACGGTGACTCCAATTTCCCGGACGATTTGTTTACTTGAGGCTCCCATATAAAGTGCAGCTTCCAGTCTCTCCATTTGATCGCACGCAACTCTTTCTTGATATAGAAGAGGAAGCCTTCCCGTGGAGACTTGACTTTTGGATCAAGAAACAGCGGCATTTGATCGATTCCATCGAAAGGGCGGTCTGTTGGAAGTCTTGACCCTGTTATTTTCACAATTGTGCTGAAAATGTCGGTGACATGTACAATTTCGTTGGACGTTGTGTTTTCAGGGACGTGATTATGCCACCGTATTATGAAGGGAACTCTGAGACTGCCTTCCATAGCTGTCTGATATGTACCAGACCAAGGCCCAGCTGTTCCTTTATAGGGTGGTCTGAATTCAGGACCATTGTCCGAAGCAAAGATGACGACTGTATTCTTAGCAATGTCCTCGTCTAAGGTTTCTATGTGGTCGAGAATCTGTCCCACACGGAAATCCATCTCAGCCATGGAGTCTGAGAAATCGCCGTGTTTGGTTTTCCCTATGAAGTCCCTGTGCGGTAAGGTTGGGAAATGCAAGTGTACTAGAGGATGGTATAAAAAGAACGGGTTTTTGGCAGCGGCCTGCCTGCTCAACCAGTCCTTTGAACGTTCCACCAAAGTTGCATCAATCTTTCGGCGTTCCTCTAGATCATACACGCAAACATTCTCGGATGGCGAGCCAGCCTTACCCTTCATGATATAAGGAAGCTCTACCACTTCAGCTGCAAACCCTATGGCAGAGGTGAACTGACCCTCGTCTGTTGTTCTCGGTATTCCATACCATTCGTCGAAACCACAATCACTCGGATATCTCCCGGGAATGTCTCCTAGGTGCCATTTTCCATGATGCGCACTATTATAGCCGTTTTCTTGCAATACCTTAGGAAGGGTTTTCTCCCATGGCTGAAGCCCCTGAGGAAAGCCTGCTGGAACAGATTGTTGACAGCCAGTACGAATGGGATGCCTCCCAGTCATCAACGCGGATCTCGTAGGAACGCAATCGCTTTCAACATTGAAATTGTGTAGTAATAGCCCCTGCTTGGCGAAGGCGTCGATCCGTGGGGTGGCAGCTCTCCTCAAGATGCCTCCGCCATAGCACCCCAATTCACCCCATCCGAGGTTGTCCGCAAGTATGAGCACGACGTTTGGCTTCTCCGAATCTGTGGACATGTTGAATGAAGCCCTCCTGCCATACCTCTCGGGTTGATGATATTGATGGACGAGGGCGGACGCAATGGCTCAACGGAAGAAAAGCTGCCCTTCGTTGTCAAGCCACGAATTCATTAGTCTGCTGTCATTAGAAGGTAAATCCCGCTTGCGCCACTGCAGTGCATCAAGCTTACAGAGAAAGGAAGCTAAGGGGTGTCTCGAGATTTGGCGGACATGACCTCCGTTAACACCGCTAGCATATGTAGCCTAGAGAACACGTCTAGGTCTTCGAAAAGCGACCTAGACCAGGGTTTCAAATATACTTCATCATTATAACCCTTATTGATGCGATACAGGTAGCAAGTCTTTCAGTGGGAGGAAGCACTGGGACTCTCAAATCTTTGGGGCCGGTCGTGGGACTTACAGAGCTATCCGCGACATTCAACGGGGTTCGTCTCCGTGGTCCGTGCGCCATCTGATCTGATGAGAGTAACGGGGCGGGAAGTTTTCATTATGCTTGTATGCGAGTATGCATGATAATAGGCTCACGCCTATGGTTAAAGTATGGATATCATTACATACACGTCCCATGTCAACTGTGTGTCTTCGGGCACTGTAGGTGCAAAATAGGAAGGTAACATAGGAGTCAAAAGAAACATCTTGGCGTAAAGTACAGCTCGAAAAGCTCCGAGAGCATGAAATATATGGACAAATGTACTTGCGTAAGCAACAAATGACGTC
>NW_006920924.1:0-41931 GCF_000392275.1 Phaeoacremonium minimum UCRPA7
AAAAAAAGTTTAGCTTAGCTAGAAGTCGAATCTAAAGCTTTATAGATTGTTATAATATACTCTTCTGCCAATATAGAGAAGCAAATTATAGTATCGATATATACTATATTATCATTATATCATCAGGCCTTATTTAGAGGTTGATTATATAACTCTTCTTCTTTTTATATTATATTAAGCCTCTTGCCCTATAGCTACTATATGGTATAGTATATTCTTAGGGTTATATCTTTTGTATTGTATCATACTATACCGTATGACTAGAGCCTCTATCGTTGTATGACAGTAGATATAGCATCTCGATTTTATAGTTAGATTTTAGCCTTATGTCTATAGGATAGTCTAGGGCTGACACTTATATAGGGTTTTCTTTACCTTAGGGTTGTTTCTACCCTTAGGGTTAAGATTGTCTTTTGTATACCTCTCTCCTCCTTCCTTCTCCTCTTTTACTTCTAACTCTAACTAGACTATACCAAAATCTATATTCAAACTTTAACTATCTATATCTTCATCATCATACTTCCATAGCTTATATACTCTTATATCTGCTGTCATACTACTATCTTCTCTCGTCTGATCTGATTTATAGTCGTTTTATCGTATAGGAACCTGGGGATATCTACCCTCTACCTTCGAGAGGATATCTACCCCCTAATCTTTTCGTTTCCGTCCGTACGCCCCATACGAGACTAAGGGGATATGCTGCCAGCGTATGCCGCTGTATGACGGCTAAAGTTTTTCTAGCTTTAAATAAATATAAGCAAACTGGTTTTAAGTGCTTTTAATAGTTATTTTATCTACTTTCAATTTATTCTTTATTTTTTTAAACTATATTTAGAAGGTATTTTATATACTTTCGAATTTTGATAGGTTAGAAAAAGTGGCTTTTTTCTTTCTTAGTTTAAAGATTAAGCTTTTATTAGATAGTATACTTATAGTACTCTTTATTCTAGTTTGTCTTTTGACTTTTAGTTATTGAATTCTTTCTTTAAGCTGACTAATCAGCTTTATTACTATATTTTGTATAATTCCTTTAATAAAAAACCTTTCTATATTATAGTCATTTATAATTTAATAAATACTTAGATATTGTTTTGTTTATAAAGTTTGTATGATTATCTACTATCTAATCTTTTTTATATAATTGTTTTAACTAACTAACTAACTAACTAACTAACTAACTAACTAACTAACTAACTAAAATACTATTTTATAATAAATGATAGCTTTATTTAAACTTACTATTGTTTGATAATAGTTGTTAACATTCTCTTAATAATATAGCTTAAATAAATGTTTATACTTTTATATCTAATTAGTTTAAATTTATATAATTAAGTTTAAAAAAAAGTTAAATTATAATATAATAAACTAAATAGATAGTTTATTTAATTAACTATAGTCTTAATAATAAGAATAATTTAACTAAAAAGAAAAAAAAAAAATAATCTTTAAAGCTACTCTTTCCTTCTTATTAAATAATAGTCTTCTTCTTTTATTAATCAGTCTATATCATCTAAAATTTACTTATCTTTTTAATAACCTTTAAAGTAGTAAGCTTATAAGTTTATTCTTATCATAAAAGTCTTCAACCTTTATTTTCCCTCTACTAAGAAATCCTCCCAACGTAAAGTAATTAAGTCAATTGTCCCTAGGCTATTTCTCCAAAGTCTGATCAGCTTCTAAATATGTTCCATTCTTTGACTATGGTCTTGTGTGGGTGGTGGTAGTGATTTGGGTGATTGCTATATGTATGTAAGGCTGAAAGGTGCTGAAGCCATCATGTAGGGTTCGCAACCTGTGACACTTATATATTAATCGATTCTTTATAATATAGTATATATGATTCTCACCTTAGATATATAGATTTCCTTAGTTATAAGTAGACTATATTTTATCTTATCCTTAAGGACCCCTACAAATGCAGTTTAACCCCCTGGGCTAATGGGGAAATGCAGTCTATCCTCCCGCCATTTTTGCTGGCTAGCCTCGTATAATGGGGTGGGTAGCCTGCATCTGGGGATGGACGGCTAAGCTTTATAACTTATATTACGAATATTCTATAGTAATGTTCAACCTTAACTTAAATCTAAAACGATTCTTTGTACTCTTACTATAAAAGTTATGTCTCCTCTAGGTAGGATTTCTCACAACAGGGGTAATAGTCGCAAGGTTCGCCTCTGTCACGCCAGTTACGACCATCTAGTGTATAGTAACGCCAGGTCCAGTTATCAATCAGCAGTTGCATTTCGCAGATAGGGAAGTTGAAAAAGCCCGCACTCCCGACGCCGTCCTGTAAAGGGAGATAGAGATCATCTCCCAGTCCGCCTCCGGCCTCGCTAAGAGGATAGGGGTTTTTCTTCCCATTGTTGATCCATCCCCGAAGCCCAGAGAGAGCTATAGTTTCGAAAGAGAGTTGGTAGGGGTTAGATCCCGCCATGAGGCTGTCGGTACCCTGAAGCTTGCCACAGACCTGTGGATGGGGGAGACCGGCGTCGTCGTGAGACTTGACCCTGACAAGCCAAACAGTATGATCGTTGACCTCATCATATACCCTTACAGACTCGGCGTCTTCGTCTGTTATCCACGTCGAGAGGCCTTCCCCACCATCAACCGTGCTTGTTTCCGTTGGATTGCCTTCGTAGTTTCCCTCTGTTACTATCAAAGTAGGGTATTGATTATTGCTCATCCTCCAGGCCTGCTGAATCAAAATACCATTAAATGCCTGGAGGAAATCGTCTTCCATTTTCGGCTTATCGTTTCCAAACACTGCCATGGGATCATCGAGCCAGAGGCCATTGGCACAGATCTTCTTGAGCGATTCTTGGCCCCACACGTCGTTGCAGTTGAAGATATATTTGAGATAGTTTGCGATTGCTTTCTTGGTGCCGTTGACTAGTGCCCCCGCCGCAATGTCCAGCTTGCCCACATTGGCGATCTGCTTCTCCACCCTTTCGCAGAATTTGTCAGCTAACTTCCCAGAAAATGAATTTCTGAAACATACTCGGACTCTTCCTCTCCTGCGACGAGTTCATACGCATCCAGTGAGGTGGACACAGCACCGATCAGACTCTCTGCGGTCTCGACGCCTTTGGTCAAGGCATCGAACGCGCCAGCCTTTAGTATCTACAAGGGTATCAGCCTAAAGTGTCGTAGTGTATCCAGCCTGCAAGACAAGGACGCACCTTTCCCCAAAACCCGCCTCCTCCCACTTTGATAGCAATATCAAAGTACCCTAGGATTTGTTTCAGTATGTCGATATCACTTGTCTCGTTTAGGACAAAGTCGGTGGCGATCTGAGTTTCCCGCTGACTTAGCTTCTGGTGCCTGCACAGTGGAACTACTGATGAAACCTACAGAGATACAGTTGGTTTGGAGTTGTGGCTGTATATTCCCGACGGAATCGTACAGGTTGTTGTAGAACCTGTTGATATGCTCAAACGACAACATGACTAGGTCGAGTGAGACGTACTGGCTTTCTTTGACGCCGCACTCGTAGCCAATACTTGGCAGTGATATCTCGCATTAGGACGCACTTCAACGACCCGCAAACGATAGAAAATTAAAGAACTCACCAACTGCCAGGACTCTGTATGAGATTACAGCGGAATTCGAGGTTGCTTGCTCCCCAAACATTGAGAATAGCATAGGACTCGTCCAGCACAGGTATAGTGGCAATCGTTCCGTTCGCTTGCATGCACCAGGCACTGGTGTCTTCTAAAGCTCTTTGAGCTTTCACCGAGTTCCATCGGGTAACTACATCGTCAAACGGATTGCAGCAGTCCTCGCATGAGTCTCCAACTGTGTGTGAACGAGTTGTCAGAATTATCAGTGGTATTGTAGACAGCAGAGCCGCAGGGTGAGTAAGTGGACACTTACAGCACTGCCATGCGTCCACACCCTGTGAACTGGGATCAAGGTTTGCGCAGTGTTCGAGCGTTGGAGGTGGTGGGATTTTGATCCTCCTAAAGACCTCTCGGATTGTGGCTGCGCAGGCGTTCGACGGGCAGACGCCGCGAGGGCATGCCCATGCACAGAGAACCGCATACTCCGGCCCCTCGTCGTCGTATGGCCATCCACCCGATCCTATTAAAACCGGCTCTGGAGGTGCGACACCTCGTGCAGTGCACACGCAAGGTGGAGGGCTGTGACCGAGGTGAGCTATCAGTACCAGGGGAAGGGAAGCTTGCAATAGGAGAGCTGAGTTCAGGGTGCTACTAACCAAACATCGTACCGGCAGGTGAACTGGCACAATTCTGCGAAATTGTCAGGCCCATCACCAGAGATACAAGCCCCGCCTCCACCACCACCACCGCCACCACCGCCGCCTCCTGACGACGGGATGACGGGCAGTTGAGGATCGTGAACTCCATCCGGGTCGTCTCCCTGGGCATCGAGGCTGCCCGGACATCTGTTGAACCACGTTTCGGCCGTGTTGGTAAACTCATTTGTTATCGCATGCATATCAGCACGCCCGTCACCGTCAAGGTCGGGGAAGTACGTGCACGACCCAGACACGGCACCTAGGTACTCCATCCCGGCGATAACCCACGAGAACCGCGATCCGCCAATGTCCATGCGCCCGTTGTTGTACCAGAGATCACTATTGCCGTTCAACTTGTTGACCCAGAGCATATCGTCACGACCATCGCCATTCACATCAGCCCATTGCAGCTCGGCTCGATCCTTACCCTGGGAGAACTTGATCTGGTCTATGTACTCCCAGCTATCTCCATCCCCGTGGACAAATCCCCAGACACGACCATCCTTCTCGACACAGAGATAATCACCCTTACCATTGCCCGTGATGTCTGCAAAGTGAATTGGACGGTCGAAAAAGCCAATGCCACGCTTCTCGGGACAATATAGCGAGGGCGCTGGGTTAGGATTATACTCGAACCTGAGAACCCCCGTCTGCTTGATTGTGTTGCGCCAAAGCTGCACATGGTTTTGGTTATCCGGGTCGGTCCAAACAATATCGCAGGCTCCATCGCCATCCCAATCTGTCAGATGAAGATCACGACGGTCGAGGTACTTGCCAATTGCTTCCTGGGTCGGGTCCCAGAATATGTAATTGGCACCCCAGAAGTTTGGCCCATCATCTGTGACAGACTTGTATCCCACGTTTTCATAGATGTGCATTTCTCCCTTAGAGAGGATCCAGACATAGTCCTCCCTGCCGTCCTCGTGGGCCATCATATTGCAATAACGATCACCGTCGGCTACAGCTATCAGTAATCTTCATGTCTCGAAGGCCACCATACAGAACGATGGGTCAGACACTCACTCACCTTTGATTTTGGTTCCTCCAGAGCCGATGTTCTTCCAGACTCGCATATCGAACTGGTGCTTACCATCGACCTCGCTGTGCTGCATGAACACGTAGTCTTGTCGCCCAAGCAGACCAAAGTCCTGGGCAGTCCCATATATTCTCGCGAAATGGATTCGATCGCGAAAGCCGCCAGTGCCAAAAGCTCCCATGCCTCCGTGAGTCGGGCCTGAGCTCTGCCCACTGGCGAAGCCCTGCCGCCACGAAGGGTTGTCACCTCCGACATCGTTGATGCCATTCACGCAGCTTCGTGAGTTGGTCCAGGTGAAAGTCTGGCCGATATCACTGACCCAAAGCCAGTCGTCTCGGCCCTATTAAATCTTTGTGAGCTAAGAACTGTCGTTAGAGAGAGAATCTTGCACTTACATCACCGTTGATATCCTCAAAGCGAACTCCACGGAGATCACCCATTCCTTTGCCCGTAAAGAGAAGGCCAAGGTCCTCCCAGGAGGATGGTGAGTCGCCTGATTTAGAGCATCAGCCAGTCAACCCTCTCGTTATAGCAGAGCATCACGTCATTATGTACCTATTCCAGCGTTTCTCCAGCACGAAATATCTCCACTGTCAGCAGCTAGACAATAGTCGGCCCTGCCGTCGCCATCGATATCGGCCAGGCGCACGTGGCTTTGGTCGAAGCCGCTCACAGCGTCCTTGATCTTTCCAATGTCCTTGAAGGTTGGGGGCTGTGACGCCGTACCGTCGCCTTTGTTGATAGCGGCGTAGAGTTCACCGTTGGGGGAGATGCATACAAAATCATCCAAACCATCAGCTACGTCATGGAATTCATCAGCCAAGTGGTTTGGTGCGAGGTATGTCTGCTTATCTCTTACCATTCAAGTCGATGAATCGCACGCCACGAGGAATACAACCGTTGCCGGTGTACATATCCCCGATCTTGGTGAACTTGCCGTTACCATTATTCTTCCACGTACCGTAGAGTGTATTGCCGCCCCCGAGATCAAACCAACCGACCAGATCGTCTAGCTCTATGCTGAAGAGCCTGACGAAAAACCACTGTCCGCGATCAAAATCGCTGGTGACGGTCAGAATGATGCCCATTTCCTCGCTGGAGTGGAGGTAGATGCCATCATCCACACCGCTGCCCCGCTGGACTAGGCCACCCGCCCACACGCCGTTGCCAAGGGTCTTCTCGCAGGTGTTGCTACCTCCTAGGTCTGCATCGTAGGGGGTTTGTATCAATCCCTTGTTCGATGCATCCATGATGGCGCTGTACCAAATGGAAGCCATCTTGCGATAGCCCTCATCGTTGGGATGGATTGCGTCAGCGAAATCAGCAGGATAGCTCATCCACAGATGGGCTGGGTCTGGTTCTACGGGGTCCATGTCCGCCAGTATCACCCGCTTGCCTTCTGCCTGCATGGCACTTACCAAGCTACGATACTGGGCATTGACGGGGTATCTGTTCGTATCCGTGTTGGCATCGTCAGAGGGAATGAGTGTGGATACAATAAGTGTTGTCCGATCCCAGCCAGACGAGCTGAGGATGGACTCAATCAGCGCACGAAGGCGGCTGCCGGCGTTGTTGATGTCGACCGATCGCGTACAATCGTTTGTGCCCGCGTTCAGCAGCACTATATTTGCCTTGTACCCGAGGGAACTTCGAGCGGCGGCCTTGATGTCATCTATCAAATCGCCCTCGTGGGCTTCCACATCCTATGGAACGGCGTCTTATTAGAATAAGCAGGTGATGCGGATTAAGAAGTTACTTTACATTGTCTTTCATGTCACCATTACGCTTGCTGCCGACCATGTCGACTTCCCAACCCTCAAAACGCAACTTATCGCGGAGGGGTTTGCGGTATCTGGAAGTGGAGATGGTCAGTCGTTCAAGACGAACTATACTGTCGCAGCGACATCTTAGGGATGAGGAACACGGACCCATTCCCAGTTGACGAAAGCCGACCCCAGGTAATAGACGCGCCAAGCGGTAGAATCCTTAGGGGTGGCCCATCTCTCCCGTTGAGGATCGAGATTGCGTGGTTGATTTGTTTCTGATCTCTGGTTGTGTCATTGAAGTGCTCGGTGGACAGAAAGCGACGGGCCGGCGCGGGAGCGGATGTGACCAAGTCGACAGCAAGAATCAAAAGCAAAATCCAAATTGATATGCCGATGGGGTTTCGGCAAGCCATGTTTAATTTTATGTCACTGAGTAACACTAATATGATGTAGTAGACTGAATCCTTGAGAGTCTGAGAGACAGTCACAAGAGTCTTCACGACAGTCATACAGCATCCGGGAACAGTGCTTGTTTATATACAGGTCAAGAAAGCAACTGCATATCAAGAACCTATGGTCTTATCTCTTTGTTGGCATCCTATCTTAGCTTACATTGTAGAGGCGTGTCCACTTCCAGTCGAATATTCAATAATCTATGGTACTTGACAAGCGAGAAGGAATGCGTTGTTATGCTTCACCGGAACGACTGCCTCTGCAACACTACTTTACCTCGGAGGGCTTAGTACGAGGACGGAAAGGCCGGCGAGTGAGGTCTAGACAACTGACTGCAGTCTACAGACAGAAGCTTAGCGAATGTGACACATACAGAAGCTCATCGGTAGGTTGGCACACTTGCTAGCTAAGGAGTAGGAAGATAGCCGCCTATTGGACAGTGAAGTCCTTCTTGCCGATAGGCAAGGCATTGGTTGATCGCTGTATCTACTGTTCACAAACACTGTTCCTTGCATCAATACCCGAGCATCCTGGTAACAGATCGCAGGGATATGGGATGATACACTTGCAAGGAACGGTCGGTGCCTCGATAAGCTTAGTTCATCGACACACATTTGAACGCTATACGGGTGTCTTCTACTCCAACGGTCGTGTAAGCAAGTCGCACGGATAAAGTCGACGTAGTGGCTGCTTGCAACTCAGATATTGCGGCAATCAATTGCCATCTAGGGTAGATGACGTTAAACAATAAGGCATCTAGGACATGGCGAGCAGTAGTAATAGATTTTGGGTGGCAGGGAAACCCCGCTTTACTCTGTTTACTTTCCATCCTGGGTACCCTAAAGACGATCAAGCATATGCCATCCGTAGAATGCCGCTGAAGGTGGCAGCACAATATGGATTCACAAGTAGACAAATAACTTGAAGTGACTATCGAGGTACAGGTCGTATCGATGGTTTGTAGGCCAATACAAGCGTCTGCCAAGCCCTGCCAAGACACTACCGTAGATCACCGCCGGGATGTGCGAGCTGCAGTACCTTGCCTCACTGCCTTGCTGCCTGATACGACAGGAACCATACTATCCTACTGCAGCACTTCGCCTCACCTCACGATGCAAGCTGACCGGACCGGGCCGTCGGTGCTATTCGACCTATTATCGGAAATCAGATCGTCGGTCTGGCCCCGAATCAGGATTAGCTATGGAGTTGAGATTACCAAGCTTGTGGCATGCTTCTCAGGCTTCTTCGTTATCGTTTAAACTAACCCGCGCATTGCCTGTGGCGCAGCGCCAACTTCAGCGGTGAATCAATTCACAAACTCCAATTGAATGATGCCCAGTATCACTCTTTGCGGGAACGTAAGTAGTAGGACGATATCTCCAATCGATACCTGAACCAACGTCTTTTCCAGGAAGGATTGCAATTTCACCTATGACCTCCGAAACGCACGTGGTCGAATGAGGGATATTCCAGATGACATTTTCAAAAGTATACCGGGCGTGACAGTCATCATGACTTCCCTTGTCCACAGCCAGAACTATACTCGTGGCTTGAGCCATCAAAATGTGGCTGGCAATGTCACCTGTGGACGGAAAAGGGGAGCGGCCATGGCGAGGGGATCTATGTCTACAAGTCTACCGAGAAGGGCATCCTGGCAAGCGGCCGCATCCAGGCATGTGATGTCGTTGCGATGAACAGTGCTATTTCCTCCCACATGCTCTTACTCAACCAACCTGTGTAAGCTTGACCGAAGCGATGCATTGCATGATAGGGTCTGTATTGTGCACAGCGCAGAAGGCAAGAATGCGTACGACATCCACGAGTCCTCAGTATTTTCAATTGTAAGTCATTCAACAAGTCATGGAGAAAATTTTGCCGTGTTTCTAGAGTTAGATCAGGCTTGGAAGAGAAGAAGTCCGAGTTCAGGGAGAATCGAAGAAGTATGCAAGCATATCACAAAGCTCTCGAGACCAGTATGAAGGCAAATCATAGACTTGTAAGCATTATTTGACATGTATATGCCTATGTTGACCGACACGTTATTGATATTGCACTGATAGGCTCTAAGGGACGGTAACGGTCATCCTCTAGCTAAGTGGCTTATTCCAGACTTTAGCGTCGGCTACAGGTGAGATTCATTAGCGCAGTCGGCATATAGGAGATGCTGACAGAGTGAAGACGTGTGACTCCGGGCGTTGAATATCTTGACGCACTCGTGACGCCAAATGCTGGAGTTGTATTGGATCCTATTGCTAAGGTACGACGTTTCCTGTTTATTTACACGTAGCAAATCCTAGAGAGAAAACTACTCTTTAGCCATTCAGGGTTAGATCCACTGTTTCCTAGAAGAGAAGAAGATTGTATTCTCTAAAAAAAAAAGAAAGGTATATCTCCTAGTAGAGGAAAGAAAGATGAAGTAAGTGTCAAATGATTTATAACCTAATCGCTAGGTCGGTGGTAGTATGCATGGACTACTAATCGAGTGCGAATCACTATGAGGTATAAAGTAACCGATGTCGAGATAGAGATTATAGCTTTTATTTAGCTCTCAACTACCATTCCTCCTCTCTTTACCTCAAGCTTCCATAGCTAAGTCCAAGTCTACGACTAAGCCAATCAACACATCTCTTTTCACCCAGAACTCTTTCGCCTAAATCTTACACAAACCCTCGATAGGAGTGAGATCATCTCGCCGGCAGAGCCCGCCGCTAGAGATGCCTCACGCCCGCTAGCAGGAGTCTCCTCTTTGGCCCAAAGAGAGCGACATCATTAGGGCTAGGTTATTTGATGCTCTGGCTACATGGAGCGGATTTCTGAGGACCTCGAGGCCTTTTCAGGTGCCCTGGAGCCAGGCCACTGGGGACCTTGCGAGGCCTTTAGATACAGTGCCTTGTGAAGTATCTAGGGGCCCGCCGTTGTTCGCTGTGTATATGTAATCAGGTCAAGTAGTAGTAGTATGACATAGTAGTTAACCTAGCAATAGCTATATCATAACTATAAAAGAAAGAAGAAGAGAAAAGGCAAGTATATACCAAAAGTACGCACGCATACTATTTAACCAGGGCGTATACGTATGCATTTTCCGTTACCTTGTCAATGATACGCCAGTCGCTCGGCTCATAAGCGCCAGATCCGGCTATGGCGCCGGATTAAGTAAATCAATGGCTTTTCAAGCCTGTCACATCCTCAGCTTACAAGACCCAAGCCAATGAGTCTCGGCACCTTCGAGACCCTAAGAGTTACGGACCACACTACCACATCTCATATATGGGGAAATTAAAAAACATGATACTATATATAATATGATCGCGCTCGAGTACGTGATTGCGCCTTTACGTTTGCCTTTGATAACACCTTCGATGACTTATTTAAGAGAACTTGCTCAAGAGAAGTCCAGAGGAACAGCGGCAGCAGCAAAAGATCTGCTCCATCCATGCATGGCCCAAGTCGGATTAGCGTTAGCGACATGGTACTAGTCCGCAATTTCTGCGTAGTACTGCGTAGTAAGTACCTGAAACCCCCTGAAAACTCTGAAAAACACGCCAAGGGTCGACACTATTGGGTCCAGCCTTTCAGCGGCAACCGCTACAGCCTTATTTGGTAACCCTTGTAGAGACCATTGACTACATAGTGTTTACATAGACACTAAAGTCCATGCATAGACTCGGTAGAGTAGAATTGGAATCACAACCACCAGCTTCTGGCTTTTGGCTTCGCGCTTCATCGACCAAACTGAATAAACCCTGGCTGCCACGCAATGGAGTCGAGTTCACTAGTCTGGCTAGACTGGAGTAACAGGCCAGGGCCATGGCCAGACCGCCGCGCACCGTCGTGGACTTGGTACGAGACTCCACGCCATACCATGCCGCTCACCCTCTTTTTGGCGGGCAGCTGAGCTCCAACCCTACCCAGTACGCAGTAGGCAGTATGGAGGGTTTCCTTTTCACCTGAGTAGGTACACCTGGGTAGGTATAGGTATATAACCCAGGGAAGAACGAACTGATGCTTCACGAACACTCACACACACACACAGCTTGGGCATCTACATGTTTCATCAAGCTATCGTTCTTTTCTCAGGAACCTAACGCTTCAGTCCAAGGCAGGCAGCACAACACTGTATCACGCCTTGGTTGTCATGATGAAGAGCAAGGCCCTCCTCACTGTTGCTCTCTCCGGCCTCATTGGACTCTCCCATGCCAGCTGCGCGAACAACTGTGCTAGAGGTAGGAAAGCCCTCCTGCCCCAAGACCAATGATTATGCACCTCATCTGAATTCACTAACGGAGACACAGCCATCATTGCATCGGCCTTCCCTACGATACATGGCGCACAAGACTGCTCGTCTTACTTGGCAAGCACTGTTACGCCGGCGACTGTGTAAGGCCCCTACCCCCCCCTTGCCTTTAGCGTCTGTTATCTAACTTAACGGCGGTCGCTAGTACCTTTACCCACACTGCGATCGCTACACTAGTCGCCTCTGGCCCGACTACCCGTGTCACTGTCACCGATACCACGACGGTCTCAACAGAGACAGATGTGTCTACCACAGAGGTTGTCGTCGTGTCTACAGAAGTAGATACTCTGACGTCCACCGAGACCGTCACTCTTTCCACGGAAACCGATGTTGTCCCCGCAACAATCACCGTAACGGGTGCTGCTGCGGTGCTCGATGTTGCGCCCCGTGGTGACGGACTGACTTTCCCGACTTATGCGTCAGCCTGCTCCTCTTTCGCGAAGTACTCTTCGGCCTGCATCACCTGTCTCAGCGTGACGCCCGTCACATACACCGCCGCCGCCCCGTCCACCACCGTGACGGTGACGATCTCGACGACGTCGACTCTGCCGGCTTCCAACATCACCGAGACCGTGACCGAAAGCGTGACGGCCACTACATCCACAACGACCACGAAGACGTCCAAAACGACCATCACGACATCCACGACGGATGTTCAGTCCTTGTTTGTGACAGCCACGACACTGGTTACCAGCACCAGCACCGCCGTGGTCACGTCGACGTCTCCCGCGGCAGCTCAAGACACAGGCTTCTGCCTCAAACTCATCTCGACGAATGCAGCGCTGTCCAGTCGAGTCGTGACACAACAGGCATCAGGAGGCACCTTCTACGTCCAAGACAAAGACACCACCACGTACACCGTCGTCAAGTACGCCCTGAACGCCACCACCGGCTACCTGAACTCCATCACCTACCCCGGCTATATCATGGCCGCCTCCCTGTCGACGCTCAAATACACGAACCTGTACGGGAAGCCGGAGACAACAGTCTTGGCAGAACCCAACTACTTCTCGCCAGTGGTCTGTTCGCTTGCTGCTACCACCACCACCACCTCGGGCTCTCCATATATCCGCTGCTCGGCATCCTGGGGAGCGACCAACTGGTCCCAGTTCCAGGACCGCAGCGCCTACGACCTGTTGTACATCACCACGTCCGATTTCGTCGACGCGAATTACGACCCTGTCGATCTCGGCATCTTCTACGGAGACGACTGCGCTGCTGCAACCTCCGGCTGAAACCATACCACTCCGAACCGAGCCAAACCAAAGCAAGAAAAGCAAGCCGTATTCCAGATCTTCTCCACCCGATGTTTCTATGTATGTATGCATGGCTAGAACGCTCCCCCCACACCCCGGCCGGCCTTTACGTATAGGCGGCGCGCCGGGGGGTTTTCGCTAGCTAACCCTACACTACCCGACGGATAGCCTATATCTAAGGATGGATAGCTAAGGGTAAGTCTATCCAATCAGAGAGTAGGAAGATAAAAGTTCTTTACCCTACCCTTCCATCCTTTCGACCCAATCAGAAGAACCTTCCAAAGCCTTAAAAAGAGGCTCCTAGAAAGAGAGCCTCACAAAATAGCTCTCTGGAGTTGGAAGGTGTCTTGGGGAACAAGGCTTGTTGGAGGGAAGATAATTGTAAGGAGGTAAACCCTTATAAGGCCTACTATTGTGCTACATTGATGCAATCGCTGCATTCAATGTCTACCTTTTGCCACTTGGCGTAGCGATATAGCACAATCGTTACATTATGTACTAGCATAATGTGTATCATAGTAGTCAAGTATTTAGCTCTCTAATTCCAACACTATCAGTCTCCAAGGCATGTATGACTATCGCTCGAGTCAGGCACTATAGGTCAGCAGTAGACTAGGATATTATTCCTTTAAGGCCTTTAAAGCATGGCAGGCCCACACAAATTCTTGAAGGCAACCTAATTAAATCCTTCGCATAGTATAGGACGCTCTTCGTCTGACGGCTAACCCGAACGAGTAGCAATATATAATGTATCAACTATTTGTCACTGTAGAAGGATCGTTTATGAATCCATCTAGACAGGGTTTCGCGCCAGTCTATGGACTATAACTGAGATTGGATGGGTGAAGAAATGCTGACAGATAGCCGGAACCATAAGCTGTACATATAATTAAGAAATTGTTGCGAACTTTACCCACCACGGTTCTTGGTCTTTACCAACCAAATCCACTGCCCCCGCTCCATTTATCATAGTGGGTCACAGAAGTAATGTCTCCTGAAGCATGATAACTAAATTTCGACTTATAGCTTGCGTTTTGTGTCTCTCACTAGCAAATCGACGCACAACTCTCAACCAGGCGCCATGGATGAACCGATCCCTACCAAATTCCGCGCCATCATCGCCGGCGCTGGACCCGTGGGCTTATATCTAGCTCACGCCCTCTCTAGAGCAAATATTGACTACATCGTGCTTGAGCAGCATGGCTCGGTTATTCGGTATCAAGGTGCCGGGGTTCTCCTATACCCACAGACAAGTAGGTTGCTAGATCAGATTGGCCTTTATGAGAAAGCTGAGAAAGACTTGATGATCATCCACACCCAGACAGATCTGCTGGCTTCGAATGGCCGACTGATCAAGTCGACCCCCCTTTGGTCGATGTTAGGAGAACGGTAAGCAACTCTGCTGCATTTGCATTCTTTGGAAATTGCCGTGTATCTAAGTCTCAACCAATCAGGCATACGTACCCGATGGCAGGACTCTCCCGCGCGCAATTGCTTGCCCTTCTATATGAAAGCCTGCCGGAGAAAGAAACCCGGGTAAAAACTGATGCAGCGCTTCTCGAAATAGAAGTACAGGAGAATGGCGTCAAGGTACATTTGAAAGATGGTAGCATAGAACAGGGTTCTATACTTATCGGCGTTGATGGCGTTAACAGCAAAACGCGCCAGATAATGCAACATCAGCTAGCTCACACATCGATCGACACATGGCCTATGACGGTCACCTATCAGGGTCTCTACGGATGTTTCCATCCCTGTCACGGTCTTGAGCCGGGCACCTTCTACCAGTCACGCGACACTGGGATTGTCTTGCACGTTATGGTCGGTGCTGATAGGGGTCACTTCATCATCCTACGACCAATTTCGCCAACAGCAGAGTCGACGCGGTATACGACTGAGGATCGAGATCGCCTCGCTACAGAGGTGGCAACTATTATGGTCGGACCGGGAGTTCGCTTCCAAGATATTTGGGCGGTTGCCGATAAGGATACTGCTGTGATGGTGAACCAGGAGGAAGGATACTGCGATAAGTGGTATCACGACCGGGTTGTGCTTGCGGGCGACGCTGTGCATAAAGTTACGTCTGTCACGGGTTTGGGCGTAAACACTGGCATCGCTTCAGCCGCAGCGCTCGCTAACGAGCTATACCGCACCCTTCAATCAGGGTCTAACCCCAGCACAAAGGTTATTGAGGACGCCTTCGACCGATATCAGAAGACTCGGGCCCCCGAGGCTAGCCGACTGCATGCCTTCGGCACAAAACAAATCCGTGGCGTCACCTGGGAGACCTGGGTGGACTGGTTCTATGATCGCTTCATCAATCCTTGGATCAGTGCGGGCACAGTAGCGGGCATCATCGGGAAGCTTATTCAAAGAGGGCAAATATTGGAATACGTACCCTTCAAGGATCGGGAGGTCCAGGTGCCTTGGATTAATAGCCCTACTGTTTGAACAATTCTGATATTCAATGCGATGACTATCGGTCTTTTTCTTGTTTTCTTTTTTCCTTCTTTTGATGTTGAGCTGTCACTATACGGTTTTTACTCATAATATCTCAGCGATGATGCGTCACCGCGACCTTCGCGAACTTAGATACCTCCGCTGACCCCTTCGCTACACTTTGGCTAGGGGTTTGCCGGCTGACTAGCTTGTCTATGAGATGGGTCAGCCCTACGGCGTCAATGGCTCGATTTCCTTTCACAGTGCGGAGCGTTGGACCAGGACAAATGTCTGATTAGAAGAATGTGTATTGTCTTTTCTATTGTCTTTGAGTCAGGAGCAGAAGGGTCTGCGAGAATTTCGATGACCATAAGCCCGACTAACTCCTTTATCCTATAGCCATAGGTGCATCCTCATTTGTGTGGGTTGGAAGCTTACGAATTGGAATGAATATAGATACAACAAATGCAATACCAGAAAAGGCAATGGCCACTGCAAAGGCAGCCTTAAGTCCAACCATATACGCTTGCAGAACGCCTGGCAGGACGTCTGGCGGGAATACTTTGTGCAACTCTGAGGCGCCTGTAGCGATAACTAACGCTGGGTCTATACCTGGGGCGGTCTTGGGCAAGGTGGCGATTAACCTGTTGACAAAGGCGGATTGGCCTGCCGCAGTGCTGAATGCTCCGCCGACTGTTTGGAAAACTGTTCAAGAAGTGCGTCAGCTTGACTATAATACAGCAGCAAGGACATGAACATACACATAAGGTTAGCTGTAACGGCTGCAATGTCCTCGTTGCCGACGTAAGCCTGAACAACACTTAGCCCGTGCATAATGGCAAAAGCCATAGCCGCACCAGTGAAAAACTGATAGCCAACCCACTTGCTCATTGGCGTGCCAACGTCGAAAGTGTACAGAAGACCAACAGCCACAGTGGTAATCATGGAGCCGCCAAACATAACCTGCTGTGCGCGGCCGGTACTAGCCACAACGAATCCACCGGCGAGTGCAAACACAGCAGCCGCGAGCATGAGGGGAAGGTTTTGAACGCCGGACCTGATGGGACTCGAGCCCTGGATACTTTGGAAGTAGAGCGGAAGGTAGTACAGGAGGACAATGTAGCTGCCCATAAAGAAGAATTGGAAGGGTGCTGAGGTTGAGAGGGATCGCTGCTTGTAGAGACGCGGCAGCATCATAGCGTATTCACCCAACCATATTTCCCATGCAAGTATGGCGATCGTTAAGAGTCCGAACCCTACAAGAAGTCCGATAACTGTGCTGCTGTTCCATGCGTGAGAGACACCAGCGTACTGTAGGGCGAGAATGAAGCTGGTGATCTCTCCCATAACCAGAGCAAAGCCGACTGGGTCGATGTGCAGCAGCTTTTGTTTCAAAGGGATACCTGGAGGTGCGGCGGCAGCTGGAAGATAGAAGAAAAACAAGACGACCACGGCGGCAGCTCCTCCGATGGGTAGGTTGATATAGAAGCACCACCGCCAAGAGACGCGGTCAGTGAAAACACCACCGAGAAGAGGCCCACATACACCTGCAATGCAGTACGTCATGCCAATAATACCCATCATCAACGGACGTTTGGTTGGCGGGACGGTAAAAGAAATGATACTAGCACCACCGACTGAGAGACCGGCACCACCGAGGCCTGCGATGGCACGTCCGACGATGAGGGTCTTTGAGTTAGGCGCGACCGCACAAACCAAGCTGCCAACTTCGAAAAGAAGCATAGATACTAAGAATGTCCATTTGAGGTTGAAGTATTTGTATATCTTGCCGGCAGGGGTCTGCCCGGCACCGAAAGTCATGAAGTAAGCCGCAGCATACCAAGATACGTCGTTGAGGCCGTGAAACTCGTCTGTGATTTTGGGAATCGCTGTGCCAACAATGGTCTAAGTGGTCATTCTCTCAGTTAAGTCCTTGATGACGGTCTAGCATAATACTCACCTGGTCCAGGGCTATCAGGAAAACAGCAATGATGGATGCGCCCGAAAGGAGCCATAGCCGGAAGCCATGTGGATATTGGTCGTCGGGTAAGGCGGCCGAAGCTGGATTCTCGGCTTCGATGCTGCTATTATCACCATCCTTCTTCTTCTCATCAATTATATTCATGCTTGAAGGCCTAGACGAGTTGGGTTCGTCGGTCACCGTTGCCGGCTTGTCGACTGGTGTGGTCATTCTGGACTAGTTGGTCCCGATACTCTTAGCCCGAATCAGGATGACTGTTTACAGAAAGTGTTGAGAAATTTCTGCCATTATATATGTCAGATAGAAAGGATGGATTGGGCGAGTCTTACGAATCTACTACTTTGGTAAGGTCCGCTTAGCCCAAATCCTGAATGGGGCACAGGTCATCTCCGCTGTGACCGACATTGGTTATACACCGAGAATCCCGGAGCCGGCGCAAAAAGCCAACCGAAACTGCAAAATGAGGGTCTCAGGGTTTGTTGGATGATTAATTAGCGTGGACGCCCCATAGTAAGACCGTGTTGATTTCCTAATGTGTACAAAATGTCAGCCTTCTAGCGCTCCCATTCGGCATAACATTGGACCACCGGACCCGCTTCCCAATCCTACATAGAGACTCGCGTCGTAATTTCCAGCATGTATATATCCGAGTCTCCACCGTCTTAATATAAAGCGAATTCTCTTGAATTTTTAAATGCCGTCCATATACATTGTCAATAATCTCTTTACACTCTCAAAAGGAGAATGGAATTGTTGAAGTTGTCTGCTATAAATGTCTCTTAATATGGAACAACTGGACTTTTACTTTCTTTCTTTCTTTTTTCTTTTGTATAAAACTCAAATACTTATATATTACCTAGGTTGGCCTCCTAGGTTGAGCTTGTAATTTGCTTGGAAAACGTCGTGTCCTGTCATAGAAGAATGCGAGACTTTGAAGGCGAGGAATTGTCCGCTGCCAATGTTTGATGGTGGAGGAGCTTGCGGGACGTCGTCGCTGTACCTACTAAGCATTTTATGCAGTCTCTCAATAGAAAGGGCCATCGAGCCCATACAAATGTGATTGAAGTGATGACTAGTAGGTGTCTGCCTGTGCACACGCTCAACCAATACTGCAAGGGTTGCCTTCGGATCTGATGATAAGAGTTCTTTGAAATACGACATCCGTTTTGCTCAGGTCGCTATCTGTGCAAATGCATTCCAATTATCTAGCATGATAGTAGTTAGACTGGGATTGTTTAACACTCTACCGAATAGCTTTAAACTTAACCATGTGAACTGAAACGACCCTAACCCAAGTCATAAGATATATAAGATCACGAAGGGATTGATTGTACTGACACGAGAGGGTTTATAAAGATTCGGGACCGAGGCTGGTTCATTAGCGACAAGCCATCAGCCGAGGAGAACTAGACAACACGCTTCATCCCTGGCAGGTAGTGGTAGAAGAACAACACGTCCCCTAATAAGATTCTCGCAGCATAGTGAGATTTGAATGGAGCAAATGCATCCATAATCTTTTCCAATTGTTTCCACAACACTTCTGCAAGCACGACAGGCGACCAGAAACAGCTGTGACAGGAGGATAACTAATACATTGTCGATTATTATGAGAGGCTTAACAATAAGGCTGTATCGATTCATTTTAGATGACACGGGTTTTGATGGCAGTGAAACTTCACTCATTAGTGCGATTTCATGTCCCCATTGCAGTATTTGCGCCAGGACACTGTCGAAGCTGACCCTGAGCGGTGGCGAACCCTCTTCGTGACGAAAAGTGCTGCTACTAGGCAAGATTTCAGCATGAGCAGCATTAAGCATAGTTTTATAAAATATAAAGCATTGAAGCTGATTAGGTATTGGCTGCATCAGGTATCGACAATATTTGTTACCAACTCTTAAGTGGATGAGCTGCTTGCCCAGTGTGGTAGAGTATGATTTCTGATTGGGATCAGGAAATATTCAAAACGTAAGGGTATGATCAGGGTATAAAAGCTGTTATAGTCTATTCTTAAGATGAATGTAATGACCAAGAGCTGGAGAGTTAAAGAAGATTCAAAATGCTGAAATGGTCCGGTAACCACGTGCACGTGCAACTCACAACCTAGGGTTGCGCCTGTGATCGAGTAAGCAGATGCAATGCTAGGTTCCATCAGATCAAATGAAGACTACCCGTCTAGGTGCTGCTCAAGCGCCATTAGCTTTATGCTACCTAGGTAGGTAACTAAATCTGGTAAACCTCTATACTCTAAGCGCAAACTTTCAAAGGATATCAGTATTATATTTGACAATTGATACTAATCGAGCAATTGTGGATAATCCACCCAGATTCTACTAGCGTTGAGCTTCGACGTTACTCCCATGTGTAGTTTCCTTTTGCTTGATAGCCCATGCAAGCTCTTCATCTGCTTGGACTGTCCTTCTGTTATCTTCCTCTTGAAGCTTGATGTTTTGCACGAAATACACCATCACTAACAAAATCCCTGACACACAGACTGATCCGATAGCAAGAGTCTGCTGCGTTTCTCGGTAACACTCGTCAACAGCATTCCTCTCTGGACTACCGACAGGGAACTTCCTCGCAACAACAATTGATCCAAAGATACGCCGAGCTTCTTGGGCACCAAAGTGTGCGGTAAGCTTTCGAGGGAGCAAAGAGTTCCAAATGCCGCCGCTGATGGTCGTTCCAAGGTTCGAGCCAAAGCCGAGAGAGGAAAGGTAAACAGCAGTGGCAACGGCGACTTGTGAGTTCTGTAGAACAGCCTGTAGCGAGACCTGTAATGACACCTGAGCGAGACCTCGGCCAACCCCAAGTAGTGACTTAGAAGTAATAAAGGCAGGTTCGTTGGCAATATGAGTTCCAGAAACGTTGGTGAGGTAAATTGGTAAACCAGAAGCAAGAATGATGAGCAACACGCCAAGCATGATAAGCGGTTTGGTATTTTTTATGTACTTCAAGCAAAGACCCGACACCAAAGCTCCAATATTATAAGCGACACGCTGAGCATTGTCAACTCGAGTCGCCGCCCCTGGGGAGTAATGCCCAGAAACTTGCAAAAAGCTAGAGAGAAACGGTCGGTAAATGCTATCTGACATAGCAATGGTGCATGCAGATGCACAAGCCACAATCACATTGCGCTGTCTGATGGTCCGATACGGGATGATGGGATTCGTAGCAAATTTCCCGTCCCAAACGAGGAAGCCGACGAAGGTTAAGACTCCGATGATAAGCAGGACGATGGATGATGGTCTCTCCCACCTGTCGGTGTTGTTGCGTCCAGCGATGGTCATGGGGAGCAAAGTCATGGCTAATCCTCCAATCAAGAGGATTGTGCCGATGATATCAAGCTGTGCGAAAACATGTTTTGTCCGGCCAATAAATCCTGAAGGGGCACCATAAAACAGAGAGAGACGCTCAATGAACAACCCAGTCTGCTTGGCCCGACGGGTCATCCATAACATTATGGTGACTGTCGGTATCGCTGTCACGGGGAGAATGATTGCCCACATGCCATAACCCCACCTCCAGCTTGAATGTATGAGCATGTGCTCACCAAGATAGGTGCCGGCATAGAGCGTGGGAATCGCGGTTAAAGACTCGGGTAATGTAAAGAGAAGACCTCGGTTTACAAGGCTAGTGACGTCGGCAACAAATATCTGTTGCGAGATGTTCCACCATGTGTCGCCTAAGGAATCGAAAATACCTCCAGCCTACTTGATGTCAGTCGTGATTGCATCGAGATACAGTGCGGCAGTAATACTAAGAAGACGTCAACGTTCTGACAGGCTGCAAACATGACGTTACCTAGCGCCATGCACAAAGCACCTCCGGCAAAACCTTGGGGTCGACCGAAATGCTATACAAGCGTCATCAGTACTTGTCAATACAGCTACGTGTACTGGAGACGTACATCGGCGAGTCTAGCAAGGAGTGGGTATGCTATGATCCGCACGATACCGTTGATGATTGAGCCAGTCGTTAACAGCGAGTGTCCATCGAAATGGCTGGTCGCATATGGTTCGTACACGTTCTGTGTATATACCGTAAGGTTCATGAAAAGGTTCATAATCAGGAGGCTAGAAAATGGTTAGTCGTCCAGATGGGATATGTCAATCAGGACGGCCTTACCAGGCAATTGCGGCACCAAGAGCTCGGGGACTCCATAATTTACGCAGCGCCTCCGTCATCGTCTTGGGGATCGGGTCTTCCGCCTGATGCGGGGGACCATGGTCAATTTGTGGGACGTCTCCCATTCTCTCTTTGTTTGATTCTACAATGATTATACAACAACCAAAAGAAAGTTTCCAAAGCACAAGTGTGGGCGTCTACGCTTCTTAAAGAAAACCCTGCAGCGGCCCCATCTCCTAACCCGGTGGTGACCGGGCTGTGTACTATCTAAGTATGCTTATTCTATATGAACTCTGCTGGCAATTACTATCTGGTGGAGAGGTCGGATACGAAGATTGTGCAACGGTCCGTCTTGGCAATTGGATATTGCATTTCGCTTCTTCTCAAGACTCGCGATCCTGAGATTCAATTGGTAAGTTGATGGATCTAAAGTTATCTGAGTTATTTTCCCACGATTTTGTAGATCTTATCTCCACATATCAAGGCTTGGCTGTATCAGAATGGGTTACGATAATTTGGCATCAACTTATCTGATCTCTCCACTCTGAGAATTAGCCAATGAGGTACGAAGTGCGCAAGGATATATGGACACCGATGCTTACCAATGTACCGACACAGCGCTAAGGAGGCAGGCAGATTTCTGCCTGGAGAGGGTTCATAGTCTTCATAGGGTTCTCGAGGTTTTGAGGTTTTCCGCTACTGACCGTTCTTTCCCGCTTGATCCATCCGCCTAGTATCAGCAATTGATTAATCTTCCACACAGTGCAAACCGAGAATGAGTCAGCAGTAGCGTTATGGCAGGCAGGAAGACTTCGGATGGAAGGATTTCTTGGACACTTTATTGTAGCATTTTTGGTAGGCGATTGGTAGAGTCTTAACAATGCTCCCCCACGTATTGGTACAAAGACCTCACCGGTTCGTGCGACGGGCTGCGCGCATTCGCCTCTCCGAAAAGAATTTCGCGCTAATAAAATCTGATCTTACCACATCTCAACGTTTTAGGTCGGTATCCAGCAAAACTCCATGGCGAACGCTCATCCTTCTCAACCCAAAGACGCATGCGACGATGAGACTGCGTCTCTTTTAGTTCGGGTTCGCACAGAGTCCTCCCATGTCTACGCAAATGAAAGGGTACTGTCATGTGAGAATGGCGGCCTCTGGGTTGAATTTGCACTGCTGTGCAAATATTCTCTGCCATCAGTAGCGACATATCTCTTGCAGTATTCTTTCACGATCATCATCATCGTCATTGCCGGCCATCTTGGGACCGAAGAGCTCGCTGCTGCTAGTATTGGCGGTACAACCATGGCTATTATTGGCTACGCCATCTTTGAAGGCATGGCCACTGCTCTAGACACCCTATGTGCACAGGCGTACGGTTCTGGGCAATTGACATCGGTCGGTTTACATGTACAGCGCATGACTTTGCTAATGTCTGTCACAATTATTCCTGTTGGAGCATTCTGGCTCTGCTCGCCAAGCATTTTGCCCTTCGTGCTGTGGGATCGTGGACTTGGTGTACGTGCTGGCCGTTTCATACAAGTCAGCTTGCTAGGGCTACCTGGATACGCCTACTTTGAGGCAGGGAAACGGTTCCTTCAAGCACAAGGCGACTTCAGGTCAGGCATGATCGTTCTTGTAGTCTGCACTCCCGTCAACATATTTCTAAGCTGGCTCTTTGCCTTCAAGTTGAACATGGGTTTGGAAGGAGCTGCGCTGGGGCAGTCTCTGGCAAATAATTTGCGACCTATTCTGCTCTTTTTGTATGCAAAGCTATTCTGCAAGTGGTCACATAAATGTTGGACTTCGTGGTCGTTGCATTGCCTGAAAGACTGGGGTCCAATGACGAAACTGGCCGTTGCCGGGTCCGTCGTCAACCTTGGAGAATGGCTGGCATTTGAAGTTCTAGGCGTCCTTACATCATATCTTGGCACGGAGTATCTCGCTGCACAAGCTATCGTGAACAGTGGGTGTGCTATTATGTGGCACATCCCACTTTCGATCAGCATTGCAGTCGCTACTCGCATCGGCCATCTGATCGGGAGTGGACTACCGGGAGTTGCGCGTCAAGCTACAGCTCTTTATGTTGTAGTTTTTCTCGTCGTTGGATGTTTTAATGGATGTGTGCTATACCTCCTCCGTCATCCAATAAGCATGTTCATGTCAGTGGACCCTGTCGTTCAATCAATAGCAGAACAGTCGATGTGGTCTGTGGCAGTGTTTCAAATTATTGACGCCATCAACTGCGGTTGCAACGGCGTTATGCGAGGATTGGGTCTTCAATCTATAGCGGCCTGTGTGGTGATGATAATTAATTATGGAGGGTCTGTGCCTGTTGCTCTGTGGCTCATGTTAGGCCCGCCAGACTTTAAATTAAATGGTCTGTGGATGGGCATGGGCTTTGGCTGTTGCTTAATAGCCATTGTCGAGTGTGTATATATGAGATTTATAGATTGGGAAGAACGGTGTCAGGGGACCGAACAAGAATAGGTGAGAGACACTGGTTCGATTACAGTTCTTTCTCATGTTAAAAATAAGCGGAGTATGATCTGTGCTTATGTGATAGACATAATATGCTTGACGATCATTTAGTTCATCCAATCCTATCACAAAAAGAGGCAATTCAGGCTGCCTCGAATAGTGTATATAGGACGAGGTTGTGATTAGGACTAACAATTATTTTCACGTTACTTTGCAAAGCTTTGCTTATAACTCGCTTCTTTAATATCCACGTAAGGTGAGCAGTAGTGTGAAACTCCATAACCAGGGCCGTATCAGCCGAGTTTATACTTATGGCTTTAATCGATGTGTCCATCAAAGCAGCGATATATTAAATTGTAGCCGGATTCGAGTTAATTATTTCCATTCAAATGATGATGAGTACTTTTACAATCTTGGCTCTCCTTACCGTTATCTCTGAGACTGCACCGGTGTGTTTTCAGCTAAGATTCACTAGTGTCCGGCCTTCAATTCCATGCTCTCCTTCTGTAGATATAGGTTAAAACAAATCTGTATTTCTCCATGAGCTTGGACCGACACCCGAGGATGAAAAAGAAACAAGCTCAATGACTGGGGTAGCTATCACCAATTACTGCTACACACCAACCAACAATGACGTTCCTGAAAATGGAATCAAGTAATTGGTGCGAAATCTAGGCCTCGTCTACTGTTGGATTATCAGAGGTCCAGCTTTCACAAAATTACACTTTACGTTTCATAAATTTTTATATTTTATTTTCTTAACAAGAAAACCCTCCGTATGAGGCCATCCCAGATACACCTCGGCTTGCAATTTACAGACAGACGGAGCTTGTCGTAGCCGGATGTTTAAAGAATAAATCATAGAAGCATTCGTATGGTCTGTTTAGATATATCGCTTGTAACAACGCCGAGGTCAGCGTTGCGATGAATAGCTTCTTTCCACTCCATAGGATTGGAAGAAAACTCCCTCATAATGGTTGTTATTATAATTTCGAAACTGCTGGTGCCAAATCATCTGGGTTATCTTAAATTAAGTTGGGTTTTCCTCGAGCTGAAAGGTGCGGCATTTCGATTGTTATGTAAATATATAGCGTTCGGCCATTCGAGTATTTTATACATTCAAATTTACACGGCTTCTAGTCCAGAAGCAACTAGAAGTCCTCAAATTGCGGCTCACTACCACGTGCCAAAAGAGGCTCATGGGGTTGATAATGATGGTTTGCCGCGACACAATTCTAGAAAGACGTATTTTGGAGACGCACTTTTTCACCGTTTCAAGCAGTAGATTGTCAAATGAATGGCGCTTACGGACTGTTGTCGCTATCTTAGCTATCTAAGCAATGAAGGGGTCGGACTCCAAGTCCGTGTTATGTAATACTCATATAACTCGACTCTCAAGGAGTCTAAATATATGGCATGAACGGAGCCAACCAATTAGATAGGAAAGATAGCTACCCTAAACCGTGTAAACTCTTACCCCGCAAAGCATTGTAGTCTGCCCCAGCCGGGGCTACCCTCCGCCTCCAGATGCCTTTGAAGAGGATTTGACCTCAAATAAGGCACTAATCGCGCACCAGGGTGGCTCTCAGGTTGATTGTATCTCCCGTATGATTCACCACATTTTGTATGATTGATACTGGCCCCGAAATTGCTTGACTGTTGATGAGGGACTGCTGATGAGGGCTAGTCGAAAATTGGCGTGCCACAAGTGGATTGTTCTGGCGCGATTCGAGCTCGTTCACAGATGAACAGACCAGCAATACTGCTGCTTTCGGGAATGTAAACAGCGCGATTTACCTCCCCTTTCATACCGATCGCTTCGATCCGTCAGTAGGCCCACGCCTTCCCGGATATTTTTAAGTGCCATACCTCTGCTTAAACAGGTCCCGACAACCAGCAAGTCACGATGCAGGCCTGTGACCGATGTCATGTTCGTAAAACGCGGTGCGACCGGCGCATCCCGCAATGCAGCGCATGTGAAAAAGCAGGTGTGCCCTGCTTGCATGCCGACAAACTGCGACAACGCAACGTCCCGCGTGGTTACATCGACAACATTGAAACCACGGTGAAGGAGCTCAGGAAAGAGAACCAAGTGCTGCGGCGTAGACTTGCCGCATTACAAGCAGCTGGGGCTAAGAGTTCTATGGCAGCCCCAATACCAAGCCCGGCCTCAATAGTAGCTCTCGAGTACTTGAACTCCATGGAAGAGCACGGTAATGCCGCTGAGTCCATAAGATCATTTGAAACACGACCCTCTGTCTCTTTTTACCAACAAAGTTGGACGAAATCCAACGGTACGGAGATGTGTGGGTCATTCGAAGGTTGTTATCCTGAATGTACTTTTGCTCAAGAAGCTCGATATCTATGTTTAGCAGCAGCTGGAGAGACTCGATACCTAGGTTCTAGTAGCGCAATGGGCCTCGCTACTCTCTTAAGTACGCTGGTAGATGTACAAGACTCGATGAGCCCTCAGTCGTCAAATGAAAAGATGCTCGACGGTTGCAGAATTCGTCCTATACACAGTCTTCCTGTGGACTTTACACTTCCATCGCGAGTCGTTGCTACACGATTGATCGAATCCTATTTCCAGCATACGCATCTGGCTTTCCCGTTATTGCACAGACCCAGCTTCATGGCGATTGTAGAAAAGATATATACAGAGCCAACATACTACAATGCAAATATATTTGAAGCATTTACGTTCGATATGGTACTGGCAATCGGAGGGTCTAATCCTCACCAATTCGAAGCGTCTTCGGCGGAAACTTTACGATTTTACGGTATGGCGAAAGCCAAATTTCGATCTGTCATAGACATGGATCGGTATACGGCCCTTAAGGCAATATTGATGGTATCCGAGCATGACATTTCAAGCAACCTTCAAAACGCCACTACAACCCTCTGGCATCTGATTGGGATTGGAGGGCGCATTTGTGTCGAGCTTGGCTTACATGTTAGTCAAGCTCAAGTCGAAGAGCCATTCTTTGGTCAAGTTACGACAATGGAGCAAGAAATGAGAAGACGCTGCTTTTGGTGTCTGTATAATCTTGACCGGTAAATAATGCGACGAAAATATCGCAACTTGGAAGGAATGCTCATTCTTACTTAGGAAAATTAGTTGCATACTAGGGCGACCAGTTGCAATACGTGATGAAGAGATTAACGTGCCTTATCCTTCCCACTTGGACGATGACTCGTTCGACGTAAATCGACATATTTCAAGAACTGGACAGGAAGAAACTTCACTGACAGTACAATCTTCTCCATTCCTACATATCATTCAGTTCAGACGCCTTTCCGGTCGAATTCTCGCATTGTGCAACAATTTCACGCATCTATCTGCAGTCCCCTCTGAGGAGACGAGGCGTTTACGTCACAAATTAGAAGAACTACTCAGCAATTGGAGAGATGAAGCGCATCAGCTGGTTCGAACTATGGAGGCGGCCCATTATGACATGGTATCATGCTTCGTGTCATTCGATTGGTATAATGCTGCCTACAACAATGCCATGCTTCTTCTATATCGCCCAACGACATGTTTATTAGTCTCAAAGGTGGTTACTCACCCCGATGCTGAAAACCCAGATTTACAAATACTTCTACGTTCATCCAAAGCGTCTCTCGAGTCATATGATAAACTCTTTCGGGACCGCAAGCTTGAATGCTCATGGATGACCATACACGACGTATTCAACGCAGGCTTGACATACATCTACAGTGTTGAGAAGCTTTTAAAGGACTCGACCACACATCAACTTATCCCCAGTATTTTGTCCATCGTCGACTTGACTCGCTTGTGCTCTAATATCTTGGTAGCTATTTGCGAGCGGTGCGGTGTTTGCCGTGCTCCAAGCGAACTGTTCAACAAGATAAGCAATGCTATGATTCAAGATGCATTGAACATATCCAGTGGTCCTGTCGTACAAACTCCTCTTTCAGAGGGCATGCCACCCATGAATGATGGCGTTTTGTCACCACAGCCTGTGCCAAAATCTGCCCCATCAAATCCGGCCTTCAGGCGTTCTGAACTGTCCTTAGAAATAGATTCCCCAAGTTCAATGTTGCCATTTGTCGAGCCTATGAGCTCGGATGAGGATAAAAGTTTGGCTGTATTGTTCGAATTGTCTAGCCAGAAAGATGGCACATTCCCGATTGACCTATTGTGTGCCTTTCCAGAGGATTGGCCGGTCGATATGTGTTTCAGTTCTCAAAAAGAGCTTACCCATACATACCAAGTCAGCTCCCCAAGTATGTAGTCCCATCATAAAACATCGTCTTTTTACTATCGGAAACATCATTGACAATTCCTACTGTCTGATACAACAGGTGTCATAGGTGGAGTTTGCAAAACTTAAATTGCTAGCAGCTGAGAGAAACCATATATCAATAGATTAGACTCAATCTATACTTTTAGTATGATCACTAAAGAAAGTTGTAGCAGACACCAGCATACGAAAGCATCTCGTTCGTTTGAAATATGGACAACTCAAGCCTCGCGACTTCGCAAAACACATAACGAACAGCATTGAGGGCCGTTTTATACATGCCGTCTTTAGAGGCTGTTATCCTAACTTTCATGCCAAAGTGCATTAACTTTTTGCTTTGTGATGAAGAGTGTATTTGGACGGCTATTAAATGTTTCCAGGCTATAGTAACCCCTACGATTTAACAATCTACGTCCAAGCAAGGTGCAAGCGAGTATCAGAAGCTATTTGCAAAGACAGTATGCTGTTGCTTGTCAGTATTGTGTTTATAGCTACATTTGAGCTCAACATCCACTATCATAAGCCTGACTCTTTGTCTCTATAGCCATGATACAGACCCAGTTATCGTACCGTGTGTTGCAGCGGAAGACTGATTCATTGTCAGAGGCATGCAAATTAGATCAAATTCGATAGCGTTCAATATTCGGCGGGGTTAGTATTGTACCATTCATTGCGCGTCCTCCTATTATTTTGTCAACTTCCTCACTTAGTAAGTACAATCCGGCCAGAAACTTTGCCTGCTTTGAGCAACTCCATAGCCTCATTGACCGAGTCCCAGGCCATCTTTTGAACCGGTATAGGACATAACTTTCCTTCTCTTGCTAGACTCACAACTTGCCTTAACTCGTCTAGATTGCCGACATAATTTGAATAGATAGTCAGGCTCTTCAGAATATTGGCTACCAATGAAAGCTCAATCGAGCCGCCCATAACGCCGACCTGTACCCACTTGGCTCCTTTCGCAACTATCCTATTAACCAGACTAGCAGTATTTGATGTGTTCACGAAATCAATCACTGCGATGACTGGGCCGTTCGTGGCCGCGAGAATGGCGTCGGATGCGGAAGGCCCCGAGGTGTTGACAGTTTTTGTTGCGCCAGCAACCGCGGCAGCAGTCAGTTTCTCGTCATTCAAATCTGCTGAGACTATAAAGTCATGCCCAAAAGATTTTAGTACTGATATTGCGGCGAGTCCTAAACCTCCGGCACCAATTAGAAGGACTGGCTCATTCGGTGGCAGAGGCATAACTTTGCTCACTGCGCTGAGGGTAGTGATTCCAGAACAGCCATATGTACAAGCTACTGCGGGGTCCAAATTTCCCAGATCTACTAGGTACTTTGGATGTGGTACAAGGACGTATTCGGCGAAGCCGCCATTTCGAAGGGTGCCAAGACCTTTTGGCGCAGCGCATAAGTTGTCCTTCTCCTGGCCGCAACGTGTACATGAGCCACATCCTAACCAGGGATACACAATTTGACGAGATCCTACGCTGACGGATTCCACATTTGGCCCAAGAGTAACCACTTCCCCAAGTATTTCATGTCCTAGCGCCACCGGTAGCTGTATGCCACGGTCTTTGACGTAGAATCTTTTCCCCCCTCCCATATCATAGAATCCTTCAGCAGTATGAAGGTCCGAATGGCAAATTCCAGCATGAGTGACCCTTAATAGAACTTCCGTTCCTTGTGGTGTCGGAATTGGGAGGCGTATCTTCTCGAGAGGTTTTCCCCATTGTGTCAAAGCCCAAGCGTCCATAAGAGCAGCCATTCTAATATAGTTCAATTAGTCTTTACAAGAGTCTGAAAGATGTGAACCGCCGATTTAAGAGCGTGAAGATATTTGAGTTGATCACATGGCTCGGTGTGGGGCCGAGTTGATTACCGGAAAGGAAGAATGGTCATACATAATGAACGGAGCTCGGACGCCGTCCGAGCTTTGGATAATCTCGGCATGGCGCATCGGCGTTCACCGAGACTGGCTGCGAGCGGGGATTTCTACCAAGCAGTGTTTAAAATGCCATAAATGGGTAGCGGAAGTGAATCCCCTTGCTTCTGTTAATTCAATTTTAGTTTTTTCTTTTACCAATCAACTAAACAGTTCTCACCTTTTACACAATGACGTCTCCTCCACTGAGTCCAAGGGACTACACTAAGCTGTACCTGAATGGCGAATATGTGCATGCGTTGAACAACGAAACATACAGCCTCAAAAACCCCAAGGACAATAGTGATGTTATCGACAACGTGCCAATCGCTGGATCTGAAGACATTGACGCAGCTGTCAAGTACGCTGAAGAGGCGTTTCACGGACCATGGAGTAAATTCACAGCTGTCCAAAGAACTGAGTGCTTCTTCAGGCTTGCTTCAATTCTGGAGGAGGAGCTTCTGCCAATAGTAGCGTTAGACTCATTAACGTCTGGAATTCCAGTATCTCTTGGTCCAACTCGAGAGCGAAATTATATCAGAAACTCTCTACTATACTATGCGGGATGGACAGATAAACAAAAGGGGGATTACTTTCCTGCCGATGACGGTAAGTACTGACTAACCACACCTTGTTCTTATTGGCTGATACAGCTATATACGGGTTTGTAAAATTAGTCCGACATGAGCCATTGGGTGTCTGTGCAGCCATCAATCCATTTAACATGCCGTTAGGGTCCCTTTTCTTCAAAGTTGCACCAGCACTCGCCACTGGAAATGTTTTGATCGTGAAGCCTAGTGAGAAAACTCCATTAGGCACATTAGCTCTTGCACCGTTATTTGAGAAAGCCGGCTTTCCTCCAGGAGTTGTACAAGTGGTTACCGGACCTGGATCAACAGGTGCTCTGCTAGCCGAACATATGAAGATCCGAAAGATCAGCTTCACAGGCTCCGTGGCTACAGGGAGGAAGATCCAAATAGCAGCTGCTAAAACAAATCTAAAAAGGGTTACGCTTGAGTTAGGAGGGAAAAGCCCTGCTGTCATTTTTGAAGATGCAAACCTCGAAAATGCACTCACCTGGACAATCAATGCAATTTTGACGCGAAGTGGTCAACTTTGTGTTGCTGCCTCAAGAGTTTATGTTCAAAAAGGCATAGCAACTGAGTTCATTGATAAATATAAGAAGAGAATGGAAGCAGCAGCAAACGATCTTGGGGATCCCCAGGATCCAAGTGTGAAGCTGGGTCCTATGGTAGATCGCTCACATCTCAAGCGAGTCGAGAACATGGTAGAACGTGGAAAGTCCGAGGCTGAGTTACTTGTTGGAGGAAGCCCAAAAGACGATATGGGTTGTTATATGACACCCACAGTCTTTTTGAACCCGAATAATGATGCCGAAATATATCGCGATGAAATTTTTGGGCCAGTCAGCATCATCAAAACTTTCAACACAGAGGAAGAGGTTTTAAAGCTGGCCAATGATACCGAATTTGGTCTTATGTCGGGGATTTTCACCAAGGATGTCACACGTGCATTGAGAGTATCTTCAGCACTCGAGTCAGGTGTTGTTGGTGTCAATTGTATTAGTACTCTGAGCACACAAACACCATTTGGGGGTAAAAAACAGAGCGGCTTTGGACGTGAGCTTGGAGAATATGCTTTGAGGGCATATACGGAACCGAAGACAATTCTCATTAATATGGCTGTGTAGCGTGTGGCCGCAACTAATCGAGTACCCGTTTCGGTAAAAGAGGCCACTAGGAGATTCTCCCCCCTAAAAGAAAATGCTGCCGAAGCTTCATCAATGGACTGTACGCCTTGCATGGAATACCCCTCGAAAAGAAAAAGCGAGTTGTTGAAACGAGATGCAGTGTGCGCAACTGATGAAAATATATCATACGCTGTCAGTTGAGCTGAGACATTGTATGACTTTAAATATAAAGGATAACGGGTATTTGCATAACCCGTTTTCTGGCAGGGTGGAGAATTGACGCTTATACTAGTCCATGATGCGAGATCAATATAGCTACCACTGCCGCTTTCGGTTGTAAGTGGTCCAATATTATGGAACGCTTCAATGTAGCTTGAGTCAACAACGCTCATTCTTTCCTGTATTACCCAAAATAAGGCAATCGGCTAGCGATAATCAGTCAAGACTAAGCTCTAGATTTGGGCATTGATAGTATACCTTCTGAGTGTCCATAGCGGGCACATTCATCCAGTAGGACCAGTTGATTACGTCAACTGGCTGGCCCTCTACAAACAGAGCATTGGCTGTTTCATATACAGCTTCGACTCTGTCGCCGCTGAATATCATTGTCTCGATTGCCCAGTCGCGGCTTTGTATATCATATATTCTGAAATTGACAGATGCTACGATGCCGAAGTTGTGACCTGCACCTTTCATGGCGCACCATAAGTCTGAGGTTGGGTTGATTGTTGCCAAGCTTCCATTCGGGAAGACAAAGTTCATAGAAACGAATTGATCCGCTATCAGGCCGTAGTGCCACTGGAGCCATCCATGTCCACCGCCGAGACCAGGCCCAAGTCCACTGACACACTCGCATGCTCCAGTCACCAATCTCCAGGTTACCTGTTAAAAAATATACACGCATCAGCGCGCGGCTTTACCACTCGCCTGTTTGTTTTCCTGGTGCCCAAAGCGTATCTAAAACTGTTTCGGATAACGTCCCAGCTCCTATTGTGGCGGTTCTTCCATCCTCTGCAATTTCGACTTGACTTAGCTGATGTAAATAGATTTGATTCCCATGTTTCATTTGTCCTAATGTGGTAATGGGGCCATGGGCGCCATGTGATGCGAAGAAAGGGATGTCATGTTCGTTTGCAAAACTGACCTATACGTATTGTCGTCAATAAAGCTGACCGTAGAAGATGTAGAGTTGGTTCTTACGGTTTCAACAACGTCATGTTCTATACTCGGAGCGACGACGTAATCTACTTGAGGAACCTCTAGGCCAGACCATCGTGTCGTTGACTCAGAAAGTTCGACTAAGCCAGGCAAGTAGACTTTTGAAGACGAAGAAAGTCTTTTCCGAAGTTGGCCCAAGTCATCCTACGCTTGGTGGCACGCTGACCAGAGCCACTGGTGGTTTACCGATACATATTTGCACAAGTGGCTGTCCAGGCAATTACTGCAGTGAGGACTTCCATTATCGAACCACTTCCTTGGGCTGCAACTCTGCGACATCGAGATCGATGAAAAAGAAATTACCCCTGGAATGCTTTGGGCAATCGCGCTCTTGCAATCCTATTACTGTGCCACCCGTGGCACAGGTCGCACTGGACCCATCCATGATCAGCACAAACAAGGTCCGATCCAGGACGGCCTAGTGTGACATTGTAAGCACTACTGAGATCCCCTCAATATGGGTTCAACACTTAGTGTGATGAGAGAGTATGATGCTGGCAGGTCTAATCTAGATCACTAAAATTGTCGCCGAAGTCAAAAGCCATGCAGATGACAATGACAAGCATCAAAGGTGTCATCTAGAATGTATAGAATTCTCATCTATCCTGAATTAGTGGTTTCTGCCCTGAAGTCCAATAGGTCTCAAAGCCATGCTGTGTTTCGCCTGCATCAACCTCCGATGTAAGTGTGTCCACCAATCGTGCAGCATCTTCGTGCGTCTCGATATGCTCAAATCCTCCTTTATTCACCATGCCATGCAGTGATTGGCTTGCAGCAGCAATGGACGCTTTGCTGGCCATCATTCGGATAGTGTTATCCTCAACTCCAAATGAGCTAAAGGGTTGCAGCGAACAATTCACGAATCCGACTTCCTTAATGCGTCGGTGGAGAGTGACGCCAATACTATAATCATTGTGTGAGTACGCTGAGGTAGGAAAGGTCTAAGTCCCACAAAATTTAACTGAGCCACCTTCCTATTCTCGACAGCCTCTTTGGGACTTATAGTAGGATACAGCTCGGTCATTACTCGAGTTTTTGAGCTTGAAAACACTTACTTCGGGTCTCTCCCCACCACGTTTGCATATTTAACTTCGAGACAAATCCATTCAAAAAAGCCTTTCGTCATTGGCATTGCTGTCCAACTGCTGTAGGACAGCTCGTCCCAGAGCAGCCACCCACCTGGTTTGAGGAGGCTCATCAGATTCACCGCTAGATCACCTAATTGGTCTGCCTTAACGCCAAACTTGACTAATCGAAGGTGAACTAGATCGTATTGACCGTGCAAATCACAGACAAATGGCTCTAGCATATTTGCATAAGCCAGCTTCACATTGGGCGGATTATATTTGCCAAATTTGGAAGTATCAAAGTCGAACCCATCGAGACGTGCAGAGGTCGGAAGCTCTTTCGCTAGTTCGCGTAACCATACCCCAGTACCAGTAGCGACGTCCGCAACAGCTACTGAAGTTCCAACCGTATCAAGATGTCCTCGAATGTGCTCTGGCAGCAGGCCGCCAGTAAGGGGCGTAAATAGACGGTAATGTTGATTATCAAGTCGGGCTTCCTCGGTACCCTTGGCGCCGTTGTTCAATGTATAGACTGAAGCCATGGTGTTGTGAAAGTCAGTCTTGAAAAGACGGTAAGTGCAAGATCTAGTACCGAGTGTGCAACTTGAAAAGTACCAAGTCAATCAATTGTCAAGCTGGTGAAGTACGACCGTTGAGCCCTGCAGAAAACCCGCATTTTCTCCCCTTCTCTCCCTTGTGCATTGAGGAGCAATGGGAACGATGAGAGTCAGTTTGTTTTTATTTTCTAGGTGGGACGGTTCTAGGCTTGCTGTGCCACAAAGGAATGAAGCTACATTTATGATTACGCTTCCAACTCCACTTCTCCTTGCTCAACCCGACTTCCAGTGCACCATGATAGGCGGTGGGTATGGCACAAGGACAAAAGATCTCGCTCTTCGGAGTTAGTGCTGATCTTCTTACGACTACCCTGTTTTTGGCGATGTTACCGCCGCCAGATAATGCGACTCAAGGTCCACCGAAATCGGTTGAAGCATCGCAATTGAACTCGGACTTTATGTCCTGCACGAACCGAACGGCCAACGGCTTAAAATGTTGTATTTTTCACTCCGCGAGTGAGCCAAAATTTAGGTTTACCTACAAATTGATTTTGCAATTTTCTGTGGGCCTGAAAGGTTGTATTTGCCGACAACATTAAAATTGAATTGTTTGGATTGAGGACTCGATCAACCTCCAGTTACATCTCAAGATCTGTGACTATCTACAGTTCCCTTTTCTAGCAGCTATTAATTGACACTCAGAAAACAACGATGCCATCCAAACCAACATTTCTATTTATTCCGGGGTCGTGGCATACTCCTGCTTACTTCGATTCGCTCATAGCGAAACTAGCCAGTGAAGACTTTAAAAGCCAGACAGTCTTCTTGCCTAGTGCTGGGATTGAGCCAGCAATTGAATCTATGGAGCCAGATATTCAAGCCATTATGTCGAAGCTCAGCTCACTCCTCGACGAGGGGACAGACGTTATAGTAGTAGCCCATTCATACGGCGGTGAGTGCGGAAGTGCCGCTGTGGGGAGGATGTTCAATCAGCACAGTGGTTCAAATGGAAAAATTGGTAAGATACAACGAATGATCTTTGTCTGCGCCTTTGTGCCTACAGAAGGCGAATCTCATATGACGATGATGAGTGCGATACCCAACCCTGTTGGATCAGCAATTTACCGAGTTTTGGAAGTAAGTTCCTGGATTTGCATGAAATTCTATTTATATGAGTTCTCACATCTCGTTCAGCCGCCATGGGTCAGTATGAATGAACATGCTTTAGAAGTCATGTGTCACGACGTATCGGAGCCTATGCGTATTCAGTGGGGAAACACAATTAGGAAGCATGCCGCCGCCACCCTGTTGACACCCATAATGGATCCCGGGTGGCGATACGTCCCGACTACCTATGTCTACACCTCACTTGATCGCGCAATATACCTCAAGACTCAGCAGTGGCTTGTGCAACGTATCAGAGAGACCGGCTTGCAGCAATTTGGTAGCAAAGCGTTTAATGGAGAAGCTGGAGAGTTCATGATTGAGTCAGGACATATGCCTTTTCTCAGCAGGGTGGATGAATTGGCCAATGTTTTAACAACTGTTGCTCGTATGTAAACCATCTCTAGCGCTAGACGCCAATTCCCTGTTAAAAAGCGCTTCGACTTGAAGTGGTGAAACCACCGGGCCCCAACCGTCGTCGTTGAGACACCCCTCGTCAGGCGCCACTTTATATGACGCTTGAGAAAGAGAGAGACCATGTCCTGGCCTGGGAGAAGCGGATAATCTTAGACTCTCCAAACACTCGCAGATATTTCTTAATATTTGACACGAAAAAAGGTTTGAAATACAACTTTCTTGCGGTGAGCTTTTGGCTGAACGGCAGAATACGGATGCTTCAACCACAACGCGGCGATGGTTCAATCCGAACAGCCTAATATCCACCCATTGGCCGCCAATAGATTCTATCTGGACCAATCAAAACTCTGCCAGCATTATCATTAAACGATGAGATTGCACTGTGTTATGAAAGGTTGTCATTTTTAAGGCAGAATCTTTACATATCTTCAATGTCATAACAGGTCACCTCTTGTATGGGAAAATGATCCATTCTGCAAAACTCCAGATATTGAGCTGCAATCTTTACAAAATTTAACTTTAGTCGCACGAAATAGAGAAGTATTGACTTAGATAAGTGGTCCGTGTTGCGCGGAGGAAGCTGTGCAGATTGTCCAATGCTATGCCTATTGTTTAGCCAGCTACTGCTGATACATTGGCATTGACATTCCGGGAAGCTCAGTGATCCCTGTTCATTAGTTAGAAGGCGTTTCCTAGATTAACAAGAGATACAAACTTACATCCTTCATGGTCCTCCTTTACCGCAGTCTTCACACTGCACTTCCGAGCATCGCCAATTGCCTGCGTCTTGAGGTTCGCACACTTCGCACCCATGCAGCCTGAAGTATCCATGGCACGTTGGAGGGAATCTCCCTTCCATCCGAAAACGTAGTCAGCATGCTGTCCTAGGCCGGTATTGTCACCGGTGCTGAGATAGAATGGCTGCGATCCGTCTGTCGGCCATTCCTTAGGATCATTGAACTTAGTAGTATCCCATACAACCTCATACATCAATTGAGGGATTCTGACGGGATGGGTTGACGGACAAGCCCCTCCCAAACTTAGAAAGGTTGCCGGACCGGAAACTGGATACGCGACATGGTCCTTGTGGTTAGGACTATCAAGGTTCTTCCCATCCCAGCAACTAGGATCGAATTAGCATATAGCTTCAATGAAATGGGCAAGAAGCTTATTATTACGTTGGAAAGTGAATGTTGGATCGAATACCACCAGCACAGGGCTTCGGAGGGAGAGCCTCAGTGTCGATCCTTCATTGCGAGTTAGCAATTGACGCCCTAAGACACAACTTGAGAAACTGACTTGCTATCTTGGCAAGGTGCCGAAACATCACCTCCGAAGTTAGGACCAGTGTAACAACGATAACAGTTTTGCCTCTTCAGGGAGGTGTCGGGCCTAGACCTCTGCAATGGATCACCAACCAGCATACGGAAGCCCTAATTTAGAGTCAATGATGTATAAAATGACTCTTCCCAAACCGTCAACTTACTGGCTTGAAAGCGGTAATCTGTCCAGGTTGAGCGGAAACATAGTATACAAGGACACCCCCATTTATTTGATTGCTATAAGTGTCTCCGAATTGGAGCCTGATGAAAATTAGCAGACTCTCCAGCAGATGCAAGCAAAGTACAGCAAAGATTATGACACTTGTCACTTGGAATTGCAACCGCGGATGTATTTAACGGCTTCATTGGCGGACTGAATGGTTACATACGCAGCACTGCCCTGCGGAACACGTTTGTATGTGCCGTTGCGGGCTTTGAAATACAAATTCGCAGTCCAGTAATTGGAAAAGTCCTCGGAGAACTCGCATGTTGTGCAATCGGCTGCAGTAGAGACGTCACCGGTTGTCATCGTGGCATTGAAAGCATTGCCTCCCACAATTTGATGAACGTGGGTTGATGGCACCTGACCTGGATTGACAAGAGGGTCGAGACGGTCGATGACTACCTGAGCACATCCAAAACGTAGCATGGTAACGCCGCCGCCGCCGCCACCGCCAAATTGGGGGGCAGCTTCAGCGATCGCCGTCAACGCAAGGAGAGTTGTCCAAAGCATATTGGATGGCTGTTTCGTAGTGAGGAGGTTAGGATTGCAGAGCAGAAAGTCGAGGGTAGCGCGTGAGAGAGGCCATAGTTTATAAAGATGGAAACTTACACCTTTAGGCCGACCAAATTGTTACAGTCGCTCAACTAATTGCCGTCCTGTCACGGCAAGCCGAGGTGCAAGCAATGAAGTTGGCTTTGTATATTGTCAATATCGACATGGATGCGCGGGGCCAATGAGACCTCGCTGCAGCAAATGCCGCCACCGGGTAGATGTCCCAAGCAATATCGTAGTGGCTGTCAACTACTTTCCTGGCAGGACGGCAGTTTTTTGACAGGCGGAAGGGCCGTGGAGCATCGACAAAAGTTGGCCATATTAGGCAATGTAGTAGCTGCCGCCGGGTAATCTTTCGCAACCGATACGTATTGGACATTGGAACCTGCTGAACGCACCAAGAAGCCCAATCCTGTCAAAGAGTCAATTACCCGCTGATCAATAGTGCTCCTGTTAAGGAAGTTTTTTAATTCCTGATTTTGCATATATATTTCTTGTGCTTGGAATAAACAATACACCAATGTAGATCATTGTGTTATTATTTGGTTGGATCTGAGAGCCTTCTTCAAGTTAAATATCATGAAAGTGAAGATATCTTGATTATCTACCAATTAGCAGATGTAGAGAGACAATAATATGTCATTGGGTTCACACTCTTACATATATATAAAGTCCGATGCTCTTGGTCACGTGCTATATTGCATCGGTTACTAACCTAAGTCTTTTACCACCTTCCCACGGTCACTTCGGAAACCTCATCATTTCGGAAGACTTTCTTAAAAGGTTATAGCTAGACTTAGGGTTGAAGAAACAATCCACCTAGAAGGCTTAGATCACGGAATCATTTAACACGCCGCGGTGCAGAAGAACAGAATACCTTGTGAACGGTGCTCCATAGTTGTTTTAAACTCTCGACAGGCCGAGAACCCCAGCTTACTGCTAAACCAAGAATAAGATCTCGGGTACAAAGAACCCATGGCTTGGAGACATGTGATGTGATCTGCCAAAGAACCACCGAGGCGATTACAAAAGTCGCCTGGCTCACGGTGATGATATTAGGTTTTGTCTTTGGTGCTCTATCAATCTTCCACCGACTAACATAACCATACGTGCATTTTGTCTCAAACATGTATTTGACTGCGATGGCTTTTCGTCTGTATGACATTTTCTTCGCTGCAGTTTCTCTCTATAGTAGCACCACTCCAAACGCAAAAGTGGGCGTGAAAATATCGGACTGGTCCGAGGCCACAACGATCTTTGGCCACCTTCCATTCCTCATTGATCCCTTGTGTTCCTCGAAAAAAAACTCTTTGGTGGTATCGTACATATGACGGATCATATAATTTAATGAATCAAATATTGGGCAAGCGGGTTCCACAAAGCCGAGAGACTTTAACCAGTATTTCTATGATGACGGCGTTTCTTCACCTCGTACCGGACCAAATGCGCGAGCTATTAGCAATGCATTTTTTTAGACGCAAGAGAAATATTTACTACGAACATACGCCTCTTATGGTTGGATTGGTTGAATTCATCATGCATGATGTAAGTTACAGTGAGGTAGTATCAAACGAGACGATCGAAGTTACAATGCCTCTTGACGAGATCGAATTTCCTCTCAACACAACATTTCGAATCCAGAGAACAACGGCGAAGCGCTCAATACATTCTACTGCGACCCAAGGCCGGGACCTAGTGAACGGAGCAACAGCATGGCTCGACGTGTCCGCTCTCTATGGGAGCTCCCAAAAAGTCGCCATGGAATTACGATCTTTCAAGCAGGGACATATGAAGGTATTGAGTACTATCTCACCTAAGCTCAATATTTCGCAGGATTTCTTACCTCTCAATTTGAATTCCACATCATTTACTCAGATTGATGCTCACTTTGGGGACCGTCAGTTGTTTGCTGGTGGCGATCCTTGAACAAACGAAGACTGGCTCCTTCTGACCGTCCATACATTTTTTCTCTGGGAGCACAACCGTCTGTGTGATATTTTAGCCCGCCAACACCCTGAATTTAATGATGAGCAACTATGTCAGACAGTCAAGCTTCTAAATGCAGCAAAACTGCAACTCATTGGGAACACTTATCAAATGGCATATTTCACGGACTCTATGCCCTGGCCGCACAACGACGGGTTTCCCTTATTTAGACAAATGTTTGGCGGTAATCTACGGACCATGAATCCAGCAATAACTTATCCATGGTCCATAGTAACAAAACTTGGCAGACCAATGACTAGACCTGCAGAGATGGCCGTTGGAAACCGATAACATGAATTTTCGATGGAGTCATTTCCTAGAAAAACCAACACAATGTGACATTGTGGAGACAAGGCCTATTCAGCACGGGATATAACGCTGAAGGTTTCCTCGCGACTGGCCTTGATAATATTCTCCGTGGAATGGTGGCAGAGTAAATCCCGAATTTCAACAATGGTATAAACGAGGATTTCAGAAGTGCTAGTAACTACAAAGGTGCCCCTTTCGATCTTGCTACATGGAGTTTGTACAAATCTTCTATGCGGCGCTCAGTAAAGAGTAACAGGCTAACATTTGACAAGGCATAATAAGTGAAAGGAAACAAGGTCTACCGACTTTTAACGAATACTTTAGGGCGTGGAATGCTCAAAGTAAGTTTTGTTTCACTCAAATCGCCGTCGTTCATAATGGAAAAAGGGTTAATATATTTACAGGGCCCAGGGTTAAAATTTCTGTCCGGGAAAAGTTTGAAGACTTTTCAACAGACCCATTTGAAAAATATGTATAACGCGACTGATGACGTCGATCTCGTCGTTGACTTTCACCTGGACGAAGAAATGTTTCCTGGCACTACTATACCAAAATCAGCATTGATCATCAGTCTTTTCAGTCTATTTGGTACTGCAAATTCTGATAGATTTTGTATCGGCTTTGCGTTGATGCGGTGTTTCCTTGTTGATAAACCATGGGCCTTCACGCCAAGCAATGCCTTGGAAAGTCTTCTATGGAAGCCCCATCCGCTGCCTGGTCTTCCAGATGCTCGCTGGATTGATCCATTTTGGGCTGAAGAACTTGACCTTGAAACGCACGGTGTAAATCTTCTATGGAAACTGGTCACAGACAACACTGAGATACAATACGTACAACGTAATCCGCTGTTTCCTTCTCACCGGTGAATAATCCAGTTGAATGCGCGCTCCCATCATATCACGCTTGCGCGCTGTGTTCATTCGTACTGGTCATTCAGATTATCCTGGCTCTCGTCATTTCAAACCTAGGGCCTCTAATTGTAATGGCGACAACAATATCCATAGCCTCGGCATGTTTAATATATCTTCGAGCACCTATGCAATGCTAAACATGGCCTCCTGTTCTGAGAGGATGGCCTATACTAGGTGTTGCTATCGCTTATTGAAACAGGGCAGCAGTGC